>NC_080670.1:91632192-91715261 GCF_030247195.1 Topomyia yanbarensis | reverse complement strand
TTACAGGTGATAATACTTCGAATAGAGATCCTGAATATGAAATAAAACGAAAATCCCAAATTTTGTTTATTGGCTCTTTTCAGGGAAGAGGCGAGATATGTAGTTCAAATTGGATTGATGTGTCCATTATATAGTGTTCGTCATATTAATTGTTTTCATTGATTACTTTCGTATACTTTATACACATAGTAGCATATCAATCTGAGTAGCGCATGCACTATGGTTGTATTGTATGTGCGTGGGAGTTTTCAGGGGCACTATTCAGCTAGTTCGATGGTTTTTTCAGCAACTGTCTTACAGGGTTTGGGTCGTGATGGCCTGATAGATCGACTGATGTTTTTCTTTAGGAGTTTTGAGGGGGTTTTATATGGATGTACCGGTGGTGGGGCTGTTCACAGTTTTTCTTACGCATATTGCCGGGCGTTCGATTGTGGCACGTGCTCGAGAGGGGTCTCGTGAGCCTTAGGGTTGGACAGAGAATTCGCAGGAGTCGGGAAGGGCGGTTTTTTCCGCAGCGTGTGTTGGATCTTCATAAAAATCAATCAGCTTATGTAGATACAGTATACAGTATAGTGATACAGTACTGCTGATTGATTTTAATGAAGATCTAGCACACGTTGTGGAGGGGAACTGCTTTTTTCGTTTGCGATTTTTGCGCGTTCTCTGTCCAACCTTAAATTAGTAAACTGTTCTCTTTTCTTTCTTCTTGCCTACCATACTTGCTTCTGTCGATTGGCATAAAAGAGTCGCTTATATGGCCGATACTAACGGTCGGTCGTTTCAGGTGTTTAGATGATACCTTTTTTCTATCCATTAAAGTGCATAACAGCTCGCACGAGTAATTACTGTAGAACAGTCGGAATCTTATTCAATTTCTCTAACATGCTTTATTATATACACATGTATGTTAAAAATGATACAGGTTCTATCCATTGGGATGAGTTTTCGTTGTGTAAGGTACTTTAATTACAGGGAAAAGCATGTATCAAACTGCATGTCATATATGTAGATGTTACGGACAAGATAAGAAATAAATATTTATTTATTTATTGTCGTCAAACAAGAGTAGACCGTTTTGTTACAACGATAAAATACTATATACACTTAAAAAATAAAATACTAATAACTAAACTAAACACTATCTGGTTTACATAGTACTACTTTAGGATGTTCTTTATAAGCGAATAGAATTGAAATATTTTTTTAATTTGCTTTTTGTCATTGTTAAGTCAATAGCTTCGCTGTGCTTGTTGTAAGTTGCCATCATCTGATTTAATGGTCCAAACTTGGCATAATTTGTAAAATATTTGTTTGTTATAAATGTATTTCGGATTCGTAACTGCCGGGAAGGTATATTAAAATTAAGTTTAGATAGAAGTTCGACTGAATCGATACGATACGAAATGATATCGTTTAGAAATGAAACCATTGCATATTCTCGGCGCTCTTTTAGTGTTTAGTGCAAACAATAAAAATTGCCTTTGTACTGATGCTATTCTTTCTTCGTGTGTGATTGAGAAAGGTGACCAAACTATGCTACAATATTCCAGTATTGACCTTACATACGAGATGTATAATGTTTTAATTGTATATGGATCATTAAAATTGTAACTAAAACGCTTTATAAATCCAAGCATGTTATTTGCTCTATTGATGATTGTGTTGTAATGGTCAATGAATGTTAATTTTGAATCTAGAATGACTCCCAAATCTTTAACTCTTTCGCACATTTGTAGCACTTGATTTCCTAGAGTGTATGCCATATATATATATATATATATATATATATATATATATATATATATATATATATATATATATATAATATATATATATATATATATATATATATATATATATATATATATATATATATATATATATATATATATATATATATATATATATATATATATATATATATATATATATATATATATATATATATATATATATATATATAGTATATATATATATATATATATATATATATATATATATATATATATAATATATATATATATATATATATATATATATATATATATATATATATATATATATATATATATATATATATATATATATATATATATTATATATATATATATATATATATATATATATATATATATATATATATATATATATATATATATATATATATATATATATATATATATATATATATATATATATATATATATATATATTATATATATATATATATATATATATATATATATATATATATATATATATAATATATATATATATATATATATATATATATATATATATATATATATATATATATATATATATATATATATATATATATATATATATATATATATATATATATATATATATATATATATATATATATATATATATATATATATATATATATATATATACACACACATACCATGAAATCTCAACCGTTACTAAGTTATTGAACTTTTTGTGTTAAATACTTAGTTGTCTTAAAATAGCTCTAACTCAAAAATATACTTTGTATTTCAAATCTTTTAGATCCATTGGATAGGTGAGAAAATTTTCCTCTGAAAAATGTCCTCAAATGTTACAGCTAATGAGGTTAAGTAATCTTTTCACAGTAATTTATTTAAAATTTAACAATTTTGATCGATTTTTCGTTCACTTCGCGAAAATCTTAATAGTTAACATCACTATTTTAATAATTCAAATTGTTAGTCTTGAAAGTTGTATAATTTGTTCTTTGACAGGATACACTTATCTTGTCTTGTTTTGATGTTTTTGGGTTATTGAACTTGGATATTTTTATCTCATATTCACTAATACTAGTTCTTATTCAAAAAGTATGGCACTTATTGTACCTTTTCTTATTTTTATTCGAAAGCCAGGAAAATTTGCTGAGAAAAATGTATTAATACCTTTCAGTTAAGTGAATTTAGTTTTCTTTTAGAAGTTAATTAGTTTAAAGTTAGTGTTATTATTTGCATTTTCGTTATTTTCTTAAAATAGTAAATAATAAACTTCACCATTATTATCATGAAATGAATGCATCTCAGCAAGTTCTACAATTCTTCCTTGTCTCCATTCAATTATCTCTTTTAGCTTCGAAGCAAAATCATTTTATCTTCTCGTTTCATATGCAAAAACAACGATTTCGAACTCACTGCATTTGTGATGAGGCCATGCTGTGTTAACTATTAAATTGCAGCGAAATGAAAAGCGATAGGGATAAAGTGTGAAATAACAAGTTGTAGAGAATATTAAGGGGTACCAAATGAACAATAGTGACGATAAATTTAGTTGATTAATAATTAGAATAATTGCAAAATCACCAAAAAACGCAAATTTTGAGTTATACTACTAGTAAAAAGTCATGTAGTACACTTAACTAAAAGATATCTGTACATACATCGAAAGGAAATTTTCTCAGCTTTCCAATGAAGTCCTGATAATAGCGATATAAAGCATATTTTTAGATTAGAGTCTTTTAAGAACTTGCAAGTCAATACAGGAAAAGTTTAGAAGTCAAATTACAAGGAAACGAGAAGAGATAGGAATGTTATGTTGAAGAACAAATTATGAATCGTTCTCAAACCCAACTTTTAGATAATAGATATTGCTATAATCATAATTCATTATTTTGAGAAAATTAACAAAAACCTCATCAAAAACACTAACTTTTAACTACTTTACAACTAAAAGGTAATTAAATCTAATTATCTGAAAGATATGAGAACATTATTCAATTGAAAATTTTCTCACCTTTCCAATGGCACTAAAAGATTTAAAATACAAGGTATACTTTTTGAGTTAGTCGGTGTTTTAAGATAAACAAGTTTTTTACACAAAAAGTTCAATAACTCTGTAACGGTTGTGATTTGATGGTATGTGTAGAACGATTTTTTGCTCCAAATATGACAGTAAATCACCCCTCGAGAGATTCTTACTCATGAAACCAAACGCCCTGTATATATATATATATATATATATATATATATATATATATATATAATATATATATATATATATATATATATATATATATATATATATATATATATATATATATATATATATATATATATATATATATATATATATATATATATATATATATATATATATATATATATATAAATATACATATATATATATATATATATATATATATATATATATATATATATATATATATATATATATATATATATATATATATATATATATATATATATATATATATATATATATATATATATATATATATAGCCTCAAACTCGAAAATGAGGTATGTTCTATGTCAGCAGAGATTGAAACGATATATGTGGCACTTCAGTATGTGGAAAGGAATCAGAGTACAGAAGCTGTGATACTAACGGACTCAAAAGCAGGTTGCGAATTAATCAAAATTCAGCTGGACAATCTAGAGCGCGACGAAGTAATCCAAGAGATCATCAAGAAAGCAGCACGCACGAAAACGTCTATTCAGTGGATCCTGGGACACGTCAAAACAACAGGAAACGAGATCGCGGACGCTTTGGCAAGAAATGGCGTACATCCAGCCCCGTGAAAACTGTTTGTTGCCTGAAGCTGCCACCAAATGCCAGTAGCGCTGGCTACGTTTCAAATTTTCAAGGTCTGTTCACATGAACTGTATAACACTGTTTAAAAGTTGGAATCAAAACAAGTAATTAATAACAATATATGAAAATTCACGCTTTCTCTTGCATCGCTTCTTCTCCACAAAATCCGAACGCTTTTATAACCTGAGTACCAGTTAAGCACATCAAAATGAAGTTTGTTTGCATTCAAAAAGTTTCAGGTCGAGTTAACAACATTGGCTCGTAGCAATGTGAACGTTGCTTAAAGCGCGTTCGCTGTCATTTTTGACAACTAGCCGAGCCAGAAAGCCAGATTATGTTGGCTTCACTCGTTTTTCAAAGAAACGTCAAAACATTCACCCTCTTGTGTACATCAAAATGCGATATCACATAATATGCTATTCCCGCACGTGTATAACATGTTAAAGGAGAGCTACTCAAATGACACTCAAGAGTGGTATGTTAATTACACCCAAGAGTATGGAAAAGGTAGGAAGTTCTTCAATTATCAGACAGGCATCAACAAAAACTCTTGGTTTCACAACCTCAAATTATCAAATACTGAAACACGAACATTAAACCGGTTGATTGCCGGGCATAGTTACTCACCCTACTGGCTCAGCGTAATGCGAATCGCGGACAACCTATACTGCGATATATGCGAAAAGAGAAATACTTCAGAACACATCATCTTGCATTGCAACACATCATGACCCGTGATAAGTATGCACGTACTAAATACAGCACAATCCAAGAAGTATTTGACACAAAAAATATCGATATAATTGGGGTTTTCGATTGATTGACACCGGTGTAATGGAGTGCACTGAAACTGCACCGTTTTTGCACTTTCTAGCAGAAGTGCAGAAAACTGGGTATGTTCCATTGACATTTCTGCTAGAAAGTGCAAAACCAGTGCAATCCACTACAAGAGTGTCAATCAATCGAAAACCCCAAAAGAGACGTCATGTTCCGTTTGGAATTCCAATTTTACTGTTAATGTCATTCCAAACGAACAAGAGATTTGTCAATCGTAAAGGACATAAATGTAATGCCATCTGTGGACGAGAAAGGTTTTTAATCTCAATAAATAATCATTCTGCGATTAGCGTCAAACGCGCCCAAGAAGTATAGAAGAGAAAGGTGAGCAAATTGCACGGCTCACAGAAACGAGTCTTGCTACTCCGCGAATTGATAGTTTTCGGTGACGTCAGAGAAATCGTTGAGATAAACAAACGAATTTCTCGAAAGTTAATTGACAATATTTGAGCTCTTATGGTGGAAAAAATAGTGTGCAATGGATTCTTGACGTAAATTACGCCATAATTACACTATACACAGTGGATAATCAGTGCATCTGTGTGATTATTAGCGTAAATCGAAATTTAGCTGCATGCCATAGAAAACATATCCCACCATAATTTTCTGTTCACAGCAAAGGTATTGGACATCGGCATAGCTTCCTTGTGATTTATCAGGTGTCGATCATTCGTTTGCAGCAAACAATATAGGAATTTCATGTAATTGTTTTCGCCGACGATTTCTATGACGCACGCTCGTCAAATGTTTACACTTTAAGACGTGGGCAAATTTTCTAACGTGTTGGTATTTGTGTATCTGAAACCTTGAGTATGCTGCCAGGCTTGCGCAACGTAAGAATCAACAGATGGAAAAAAGTTCTGCCAGGCCTGCGCAACGTAAGAATCAATAGTTGAAGCTCAGTGTAAAATATATCGTGGGTTTATCGGTGTAATTTGTTTTTGCATCAGCTGCATTTTAGGGATGCTGCTTTAAACTACCAGAATCTTCTCCAGCGGCGTTAGAAAAAATTATCCCAAATACATGTACTGCCCATAAAAGCATAAGAGTCCCATATTGAAAAAAACAGCAAGCCGAGAAAAACACTATTGAAGATTTACATTCTCATTGAGCCTTATGGATGGGACAACCATGTTTTGGTATTTTTTTCGGTATTTTCATAACAAACCTGGTAATCTTATTTGTTCATTGTGATTCAGTGGTTATACAGAATACAATCCAACAGATAACTCATTTTCGTCAAAAATCCATATGGGACTCTTATGCGTTTATGGGCGTGTAAGCAAAGAATGAGATTTCCAGCATTTTCATCAGCGAAATATTTTTCTGTTTCCTTTTTTCTGTAAATTGTGCCTCTTAATGAACTGGTCAGACTACGCAATGATCGTTATCTCATGTGGGTATTAAAATATGATCATTAGAACGAAATCATGTAGCTTTCTCCTGCTGGAAAGATAATAAATCCAAAAAAGTTTTCTCCACCGAAAAAACTTAACACGTTAACATCATGCGGAAATCTATTGAATTATTTCAATCCATGAACACATTAAATACACACCGTTGCCACTTTAATATTCATTCGAGTGTGGGAGATATGGTTTTCAAATGAAATTCATGCGAACATGGTGTGAAAAGCACATCAACATCATAAGAAATACCATTGACTAAAATTTTCAAATGAATTACACGTGAATATCACATTATTTTACTTATAGATTTCATTGGCAGAAGAATCGGTGAAATCAATTGTTTTACATGTAGGAATGCATTACATGTTTTTCATGCGAAAGTCATGTGGAAAGCTCAATAGTATGGTAATGATCATTCAATGGATAAATATGTCATATTCATATGGAATTTGTTTGAATTTAATTTGAATCACCACATGAAATGCTTTTTAATGGATTTTCATGTGAAATTCAAAGGGAAATCATTTCTTTAACATTTTAACATGAGAACGCACATGAAAGTAATGTTTAATTGCATATGGTTTTATCGTTTTGATTATGTCCAGTGTCCCTAATCTAGAAATGTTGCCACCTCTACTATAATGTATTGTGTTGAACTGAGAATTGTCATTACGTACTGCAAAATTTACAGTGTACTAGTAACCTTTTGTGCCATGGTGGCGCCAGTGTGGTGTCTTTTAAGAAATGCAGAAGTGAACCATATTGTTATTTTATAATATTTGGAAGAAGCATAGGTTCATTTTTTTTTTGGAATTAATTGGAAGTTTAAGTTAACTATTACTCTGGTTCAGATTTATTTTGCCCGACTAACCCTTCGTTTCAAGGTGGCGAAGATGAGTTCACCAAATATTGCTAATTTCTTTCACAAAACAATGAAAATGAAAAACAAATAAAAATTACTACAAATTAACCTTCCGGCAGTCGCGCTAGTGCACTGATAGCGGTAAGCTTGAATCTAGTTGGTACCGCCACACGGTACTATTTTTGATTTTAGGCCTGAGTTTAGTCCGGCCTAAGACGTTAGTACCTGTCATTGCAGAAATGGCTGCATCCTGAAACCAAACGTAAACAGTGTAAAAGGCCGTCATGTTCCTCTTGCATACATCTCAATAATTTGAATCAACTTTTTGACCTTCATGTGCAATATTATGCCCCACGTTGCACACAAACCATATGAGGGCAAGTAAGCAAGTTTTATCCCGTACGAAAAACAGGTGTAATCGAATTTTAAATGCAATCTTTTTAATATTCTTTATCGTCCTATATCTAGAAGGTGCTACACGCTCATTTCAAAACGCCACATCGAAGAGTTATATTGCAGGTTAGCAGAAGTCGAATCATATTGAAACACACTGTCGAACGAAATTTTATAATCGGATTCAGAGATGAAAATTGTTTTCATTTGTTAGTTTACCTATGCAGGGCCGTCGAGAGCCGCGCCGGGCCCCGGGGTTTGAAGTACTGACGGGCCCTACCATATATGACTTCTTATTTCAATATCGATTAGAGAAACTATACGGATGCAACCGTTTCAATTAAACTATTTTTTTTGAATATTGTTTATTTGACACGATTCAATGCGTTAGCTTAACAGAGTCGTCAGTATTTTAAATAAGTAATAGATGGAAAAAATAAAAATAATGAAGGAATATTTGTGGCTGGCCATTAGAATTACTTGCGTCCGATTTGCCATTGCGATTGGAAACCTTTTTTGCGGCATTGCCATACAGTCCATATCGCCATCGTTCATGCTCCCTTGACGCACGTTAATGCTACCATCGTTAATGCTGCCCAGAATCCGAGCGTAGAAAAATTGACATCCCTTTGTGAGCTTGAAAGAGAAACAAAATTCAATTCATGCCCGCCGCGATGAATCGAAGGTTTGTTTGTTTCCCTCGTTCTTCGCTTTTTCGGTACAACGCATATATTCGGTTTCAGGAGCAAACTGAATTTTGTTTCTATACTAGCTCTGAGATCATCAAGCAAAAGTGCACCAAATATAGATTATGCAGTTCAGTTATGCTCGAAAATGTAAAAAAAACTGTCCACATAATAACAAATGAATGCTTCGGTCAGTTTGGCAGTGAATTAATGAGGGAAGCATTGAAACTGAATGTTGAATTATTCAGAAATAGGCAACTGAATGTGAAATTTCGCGTTACTGATGCTACCTTGTTTCTTATTGTTGGTACATGTTGTTGATTTTGAGGAACTGGATGCAGCTATTGCAGTTGTCACTATGACCTGAACGAATTTTCTTTATTGGTTTCTGAACATGGTAAAATCGGTTTTGGAATCATGTTACATTTGCGCTGACATTCAGAGAGAAAACATTCTGAATGCGATGACTGTGATCCAACAGCGAAATCTGCTGTTAGAAAGATTGAGACAGAGAGTTGTGAGAGAAAGAGTTTCGACTTTTGGTGGAAACTAATGGGTAGAATAAGTATCTAGTTAAATTCCCATATTTTTCGAACAATATCTGTATAAACTATGAGGGTATTTTTAAGCAGGTTTGACGAATAGATGAGCGATGCCCTTTTGAAGGCCAATATAGCGTCTTCTGGTTGAGAAAAGTTTTCTATAATCATATCATCCGCATCACAAATCAATATACCTATATCTCTACACAAACCTCTAAGTACCACCCCCTGGTAATTACGTAGCTTGACGGTAATTCCCCCCCCCCCTTGTCAACGTAAAATTAAAAAAAATAAAAAACGATGTTAGTTATTCCCCTTTAAAAAAGCTACGTCGCATGACCTGACCCACTACCTCCCTGTCGTCACACATCATCACAAAATACAATACTCCCCCTCCCCCATATAATGCTACATCATTTATGGATGATCCCTTATAGAGATGTCTTAACTAGAATTCGCCATGTTGGTTTTCAAAATCGCTTCATTCATAGATTTTCGTCATTTACTCGTCAACCCCATTCCGAAAATATCCAACTTTTATTAGTAACAGTTAGCTAAGAATATGATAAATTGTATACAACTTCATACTGTACACTTTGACAAACACTTGCGATAAATGAAACCAGAATGGTTCAATTGCACTGTTAAATGAATTTAATTGGGTTACGTTCACGTACTTCAGAAAACCATTGGAACGATTGGAACGTAGTTATATAATATATTTGCAGTGTCGACAGAAACAATAAACTTCAACAATTAAATTAAAATAAATTTAATTCAGTTAAAAATGCGGGCCCCCAAAACAGACCCGGGCCCCAGGGTAGTTGCCCCCCCTGACCCCCCCCCTCTCGTCGGGCCTGTACCTATGGCTATCAAAATAAGTGACGTTTAATTTGCTCACAATTTTTTAGTTATTTTAACAAGAGGAAAAGAAAAGAATATACAATCACAGTTTATTTATTTTTTTACTGCTTTCGAAAGAGTTCAAAACTAAGATTGAATAAAAAATTGTAAATGAAGCCATGCCATATAGTCGAAATAACACTTTTAAATATGACGGCAAACAGGCTGCTACACATATTCTCGTTTTGACCGTTATTTAAATGTTATCGGAGCTTGCTTGTATTGTTTCGCAATTTATAATTTTCTAGCATATCTTGAACAATTTGCATTTTCGCTGTAGTACAAATTTTCGTTAAATGATAGAACAGATATGCACAGGGTATGAAAGAGTTGTGAAAGCTGAGACTAGACAGATGACTTGACAAATTGACGCAAAAAGTTGAATATGGAAAAATCGCCTAAATTGTGTCGGAACTTAAGGGGGGTTGTGTAAGGTATTATCGGCAAAAAATTAGATACTTGATTTTTTTTCGATACAAAGATTGTTTGTCTTTTCAGTCCGGCGCCATATCGAAAACTTGTTTTGCGGTATACACCATAACTCAAAAACCATAACCAAACACACAGTTGTTTTTCACAGCATTTCACAAGTAATTAAGGGAGCTTTTATTTTTTGGTCGATTTACGATTTTTTCGTAGCACTTTTAAACCAAAGTCCGATTACTGCTAAAACAACGATTAACATGTTATTGTAAAACAATAATATTTAGCACTTTGCAAAAAGCTCTTGTAGTTGCCTGGGCGATGATATGAAGAAGAAAAACCTATTTTAATCCACCTAGCGGTGCAATTGTGCCTTTCTCAATCATGAATCACGAGAATGTGTGCGTTGTTTATATTCATTAAAAACTTTTAAATGCATATATTACATTTTATTATTATACCTCACATGACAACTATATACAGGAAAATAAATCATTATTCGAGTTCTAAAATTTTGAAAAAGAAAAAACAGCCACGGTAATATTGAACTGAAAAAAGGTGCGAAATCGGCAAAGTCCCAAAAAGTCGATTTTTATAAAAAAAATGTTTTTCGAGATAACATAAAATCTCGACGTTTCATGCATTTTAAAGATGTTTGGCATCAAAAATACGAATTCGATTTCTGAAATTTCATGGGGTCCCCCCTTTGAAAAAAAATATGAGTTCAGGCTTATATGGGAATTTCATGTGTGACCGGACCGTTCAGTCTATATTTCCGGAACCATACAAGCGATCCGTGCGAAATTTTATAGACATCTGTGGGGATAATATAGCTATCATTTGGGACTAAGTTTGTGAAAATCGACCCAACCATTTCCGAGAAACTGATATGAGTTTGCTAGTTATGAAAGATGGCCGCTTTTCCCGGGCACTTCCGGAACCGTCTATGGTGGTTAATGTAGTCAACGAAAGTTTGGTTGGCCGTCGGTGACCTAGAACAGCAAATTTAAGTTGTTTGAGAGACATTTTAGCGAAATTTTTACCTTTTTTGCTTTCATCGGAGTATCGGTTTGAATCACAATTTGCTATGTGATCGCACGCCACAACCTGCAACTCCGGAACCGGAAGTCGGATCGGGATGAAATTAAATAGCCATTTACGGGGACGCAATACCTTTCATTTGAGGCCAAGTTTAGTCGAATCGGTCTAGCCATCTCCGAGAAACCGATGTGACTGTTATTCTGAATTTAGATACTTCCGCCGGGGCTTCCGGAACCGAGGATGGTGGCCAATGTGGCCAAATAGACTTTGAATGGATGTTAGTGACCTAATACTACAAATCGAAGCAGTTGTGGTCATATTTTGGAAAAATTTTCACCTTTATACATTCATTGCAGAATTTATTAAAATCGACATTTTCTGCGTGTTCGTACTTATCACCCTGTAATTCCGGAACCGGAAGTCGGATCCATTAGAAATTCAATAGCAGCCTATGGGAACGTTGCACCTTTCATTTGGGACTAAGTTTGTAAAAATCGGTTCATCCATCTCTGAGAAAAGTGAGTGAGATTGTGTTCGCGTACACACACACAGACGCACATACACACACACATACATACACACACACAGACATTTGCCGAACTCGACGAACTGAATCGAACGGTATATGTCACTCGGCCCTCCGGGCCTCCGTTAAAAAGTCGGTTTTCAGAGCAATTGCAATACCTTTCTATTGAGAAAGGCAAAACTGTGCAAAATTCAGAACGATTGGTCCAAGAAATTTTGAGTAATATTATTTACATTGCATTTCGTCGAGGAGCCTCCTTAAGATTCACTGTCTGCATCCAGTATCAGGTTCAATTTGTAAATTTATAATTGTCAATTCATTATCAGACTATAGGAAGTAACTAATTGTAATTTTTACATTTCTTACAAAAGAAATGCATAGGATTCGCTCAAACTTTGAAAACTTTGTCCGAGACCCGGACGGCCGAGTCTCATATAACAATCGACTCAGCTCGACAAATTGAGACAATGTCTGTATGTGTGTATGTGTGTGTGTGTATGTGTGTATGTATGTATGTACAAAATGTCATGTAATTATCTCAGCAATGGCTGAACCAATCTTAATGAAACTAGTTTCAAATGAAAGGCCTAACGTTGCCATTTGACACTATTATTTTTGATTTTCGATATGTTGTTTACTTTCTGAGATATGGACGATTTTGTCAAAACACAGCAGGTTTTTCGCAAATAATTTCAGAACAATATAATATTGTCCCACAAACTGCACATAAACAGAAAGCTTGTAAAAATACCTTTCTAACAAGCTACAGATTGTCAAAATCCGTGCTCGAGCGGCGGAGATATTAAACATTTTGTATTTTTAGTCCACGCTTACCAATTTCCACTAACTAAAAATGAGATTGTTTCATACAGAGTATTGCTTTACTGGTGTTTTAGGGGCAAATATAAACCGATTTTGAATATCGGGATATGAAAACACATCTACGTGATTCAAGAAATTCGATGTTGGGAACATTTTGTGAATTACCTTTATAATAAATTAACTATTTCTTAAAAATCAATATATAAGTTCACTTCAATGACAAAATAATTTGTTGATAAAGAAACAGTGAGTTCTAGTATTTATTCCTTGGATTAGGCATTGCGTTCAATCATGAGGTAAATGTTGGATGGTATATCAATACACAGATCAACAAGTAATTCACCTAATAGTGAGATAAAAGATTTCTCATATAATTATACTCGTGGCGTCACCGAAAGTAAAGTAGTAAGTTTGTTTGAAGCCCAAAAATCTAGCAAAAATTTAGCTCTTTTGCAAGACTTAGGTTATACTGGTTATGGCTCAAAAATTACTACTTACATTATTTATGACAAGAATATAAGAAATCAATATATCATAATAATATACCTATAAAAATAATGTCACTGCATTAACCAACATTTGCCATTCCTCACACGCCCCCCCATCTCTCACTCTCTGTTTCTCTTCTATCGCATCTATCTAGCTATTTCTGTATCAATTTCTAAGTTGTGTGATAAGATCTTCTGCCAATCTGAAATATTTATTAATTGTAATTGCGAAGGTTTGAGAAAACAAAACTATTTTTTGACTGCTGCTACATCAACTTAACTTTAATTCAATTGTATTCAAAGCCTTTATCTACACTATAATTAAGGAAATTCATGGCTATATCAGAAAAATATTTGGCTTAACTGGGTAATATGAAAGTTTGACATGAAAATTTTCAAAAGAGACATCCCACGTGCGATATTTAAACTATTCGTATCTCTATTGAATTTTGAATGAAATATATGCTCAAAGACTAAAAGCTGAAACCAGGAGGATTGGACTTGCCATCAACGTTTCGAAGACAAAATGCATGAGAGGAAGAGGTTCTAGACAATGTGAACCTCCCACCCGAGTGCGGATTGACGGTGACGAAATCGAGATGGTCGACGAATTCATGTATTTGGGCTCACTGATAACCGACGACAATGATAACAGCAGAGAAATTCAGAGACGGATCTTGGCGGGAAATCGTGCCTACTTTGGACTTCGGAGGACGCTCCGGTCGAACAAAATTCGCCGCCGCACTAAGTTGATTATCTACAAGACGCTGATTAGATCGGTGGTCCTCTGCGGCCACGAGACCTGGACTATGTTCGTTGAGGACCAACGCGCCCTTGGAGTTTTCGAACGAAAGGTGTTGCGTACCATCTATGGTGGAGTTGAGATGGAAGACGGAACGTGGCACAGGCGAATAAACCATGAATTGTATCAGCTGCACATTCGTTATATTGGTACGAACTTTCATGAGAAATAACGGATCAAAGACCAAAAATATCCACAAATTAGATACATTTGTTTCATTTGAATCAATTGATTCATTTGATATATTTGATTCATTTGATTCATTTGATTCATTTGATTCATTTGATATATTTGATTCATTTGATTCATTTGATTCATTAGATTAATTTGATTCATTTGATTCATTTGATTCATTTGATTCATTTGATTCACTTGAATCATTTGAATCATTTGAATCATTTGATTCATTTGATTCATTTGATTCATTTGATTCATTTGATTCATTTGATTCATTTGATTCATTTGATTCATTTGATTCATTTGATTCATTTGATTCATTTGATTCATTTGATTCATTTGATTCATTTGATTCATTTGATTCATTTGGTTCATTTGATTCATTTGATTCATTTGATTCATTTGATTCATTTGATTCATTTGATTCATTTGATTCATTTGATTCATTTGATTCATTTGATTCATTTGATTCATTTGATTCGTTTGATTCATTTGATTCATTTGTTTCATTTTATTAATTTGATTCATTTAATTCATTTGATTCATTTGATTCATTTGATTCATTTGATTCATTTGATTCATTTGATTCATTTGATTCATTTGATTCATTTGATTCATTTGATTCATTTGATTGATTTGATTCATTTGATTCATTTGATTCATTTGATTCATTTGCTTCAATCGATTCATTTGATTTATTTGATTCATTTGATTCATTTGATTCATTTGATTCATTTGATTCATTTGATTCATTTGATTCATTTGATTCATTTGATTCATTTGATTCATTTGATTCATTTGATTCATTTGATTCATTTGATTCATTTGATTCATTTGATATATTTGATTCATTTGATTCATTTGATTCATTAGATTAATTTGATTCATTTGATTCATTTAATTCATTTGATTCATTTGATTTATTTGATTAATTTGAATCATTTGATTCATTTGATTCATTTGATTCATTTGATTCATTTGATTTATTTGATTTATTTGATTTATTTGATTTATTTGATTCATTTGATTCATTTGATTCATTTGATTCATTTGATTCATTTGATTCATTTGATTCATTTGATTCATTTGATTCATTTGATTCATTTGATTCATTTGATTCATTTGATTCATTTGATTCATTTGATTCATTTGATTCATTTGATTCATTTGATTCATTTGATTCATTTGATTCATTTGATTCATTTGATTCATTTGATTCATTTGATTCATTTGATTCATTTGATTCATTTGATTCATTTGATTCATTTGATTCATTTGATTCATTTGATTCATTTGATTCATTTGATTCATTTGATTCATTTGATTTATTTGATTCATTTGATTCATTTGATTCATTTGATTCATTTGATTCATTTGATTCATTTGATTCATTTGATTCATTTGATTCATTTGATTCATTTGATTCATTTGATTCATTTGATTCATTTGATTTATTTGATTCATTTGATTCATTTGATTCATTTGATTCATTTGATTCATTTGATTCATTTGATTCATTTGATTCATTTGATTCATTTGATTCATTTGATTCATTTGATTCATTTGATTCATTTGATTCATTTGATTCATTTGATTCGTTTGATTCATTTGATTCATTTGTTTCATTTGATTAATTTGATTCATTTAATTCATTTGATTCATTTGATTCATTTGATTCATTTGATTCATTTGATTCATTTGATTCATTTGATTCATTTGATTCATTTGATTCATTTGATTCATTTGATTCAATTGATTCATTTGATTCATTTGATTGATTTGATTCATTTGATTCATTTGATTCATTTGATTCATTTGATTCATTTGATTCATTTACTTCAATCGATTCATTTGATTTATTTGATTCATTTGATTCATTTGATTCATTTGATTCATTTGATTCATTTGATTCATTTGATTCATTTGATTCATTTGATTCATTTGATTCATTTGATTCATTTGATTCATTTGATTCATTTGATTCATTTGATTCATTTGATTCATTTGATTCATTTGATTCATTTGATTCATTTGATTCATTTGATTCATTTGATTCATTTGATTCATTTGATTCATTTGATTCATTTGATTCATTTGATTCATTTGATTCATTTGATTCATTTGATTCATTTGATTCATTTGATTCATTTGATTCATTTGATTCATTTGATTCATTTGATTCATTTAATTCATTTGATTCATTTGATTCCTTTGATTCCTTTGATTCTTTTGATTCATTTTATTCATATCTTTAATTTTATGCATTTCATGTTCAGTCATTCGTTATATTTCATTCAATTTGTTAGTGTGAGTCAATTTATTTTATTAATCTTATAACTATTTCTAAATATAATCTTAATTTTTATTTAGTAACCTAATCTAATTTGATTCGTGTATTTTATAATTTTGATTTATATTAATTTTTCTACTTATTTTATGAATTTAAAAACCTATTATTTCATTTTTTGATTTACTTTTTTATTTCGGTCGTTTTGTTGATTTCTATAATTTATTCAGTTTATTCGAAATTTTATTCGTGCAAGACTAGAAACTGTTTTCATCCCACCTCTAGTTGGGTGCCTACTTCTCGTGAGTTCTGCAAACTAATCCAATAGTGAAGTGTGTAAGAAATGTCTCATCTCACTGCTAGGGGGATTAAATCGGTCTTATTAATTAAAATTACTGGACTTTTGGTATTTCAGGCTTGATTGGGAAATCGTGCTGATAATCTAAATTACTTCATTTTCAGCAAAGTAGGTCTGCCAAATTCTATATGCATGGTTAGTAGAGTAGTTGGGTAGGATGGTATAAAAGCCCCACCAGGCTAAAATGTTAGATTTCCATTACATGGACGACATAATTATCTGAAGCAAATAAGTAATTTTTATGGCATTTTTCATGTCTTGGAGAACAGGAACTGACACAAACTTTTCAAAAGATGTAAGCTTCCACTCTTTTTCTATAAGCATTTGATTTCATTTGAAACAGACAGATTTGGCTGAACTGTCTGACTACTAAGTGTAATGTTAGAGAAGCATATTTTCAATTTGGCCGCAACGCCTCTTATGTATATCCCATGTGTACTGCAAACTTTAACCGCGTTTTTCTCGAAAACACTGGCCGAAATGTAACTCGAACAAATGATTTTTGATCGCTTTCAAATTTTCACAGTATATTCAACATTGATACGTGACTGGAGAAGTACTTAGGATTAATTTTTTTTATTGCTTGCCTTTTTATTGATTAACGATTTTGTGTAGATTTTTATAATATTTTCGACTTTTTTTCACTGAAAAGTGCGCCATTTCGCGTAAAATCAAAATATCGAAAAAATCCTACCTACATCGCTATTGACATAAGGAATCAGAAAATCTTAAGTTTTTGGCGCTAGGTCAAAAATCACGGGAGATAGATTTCCGGCCGTGGACTCCTTCCAAAAAACGCGCATGAGGTGAAAATGCTGCAGAGCCGCCATCTTGTGATGAAATTGCTCGAAACAAATATTTTGTTTGATACAATACTTATGTTATAAATCCCATTCAACAAGATGTCGATTCGACTTTTTATTGAGCAATAAAAAATTCTCGAAACAAACCTATTTTTTCGTGCTCTACAGTGGTGTAAACCCTCAAGCTAAACCGAGGATTTCAAAATCGTTTCAAAAACAAAAATACATCAGGCTATTAAATGGCATAAACAGTGAACGTAAATTGATTTCATTGTACAGTTTTAAACATTGCCGTGTATTGCTGATCAGAGCGCAGCAATGCAAATGGCAGCATCATGTTACCGGAGGAAGACAAAAATATGCAAAAATTGGTCATGCTTCTCTTGTATACATTTCGTTATTTTCAATCTTCTCTTCGGCTTTCTTCTGGATAAATATGGCTCTCTTTGCTCGCAATAAAAATGGCAATATATAACCCAGTTTATCAGGTAGGAAAGACAAGCACTGTCGAACTACACTAATAAAATAAAATACCAATTAATGCGTAGAAAACTACGCATTTTCAATAACAGTGGAATAACCCATTAACTGTCAGCTTAAAAGCCAACTGTCAAAATTATCTTTAAAAGGAAATTCCGGACAAACCGTTACTCGCCAATCACAGATGTTGGCAGTAAACAAAAGAAAAAAGTTTTCTCTTCCATTAACTGCTATGAACTGTGTTTATCCAGTAACGGTTTGTCCGGAATTTCCTTTCTAAGAGAATTTTGACAGTTGGCTTTTAAGCCGTAATCATATGCTTGTCGAGAAATAACTATCATGGCACCAATTACAACCGATGGTTCGGCCACCTCTAACTCGACGAGCGCCTATTCAAACTGAATAAAAACATGCATATGTATACCAATTTATTTTCTTTTGTGTATTTCATATTAAGTCACTTTAAAGTGCTGTACACCTCGGCCAACTTTCAACTATCCAACACGTTAAAGTTCTAAGTTCAGAAACATATCGGCTACAAGTTGACAAAATTGTTCTCAAACACTATGGAATGAGATATTTGACGAAGAAAAGCTATTTTACTGCGAGAAAATTTCGGAATGAATTTAATCATTTTCTTTAACTTGAATTTGTTGTTTTTTAACATTGACGTGTAACGTAGATCAGAACGCAGCCATATAAATGACAGCATCGTTTGATTAAAGCTTACCTAATATTTTAGGCCGGTTTAAAAGTTAGTCCGGTTTAAAAACAGTTAGTACGCCTTTGTGCTTACGGCTATGAGTGTACGCTGCTCTGAAATTTTTGCGAAATCGTGTTAGGGTACCAGCGGTTGCTCGTTCGGTAGGACATATGCGCGACTTTCGGAGGGTTAAGGAAAGTAATATTTCGCTATGTGCTACAATTAAAATGTTGCATTCCACTAAGTCGCTCAAAATGGTGTTAAAAAGTTATTTTGCTGCAATTTTAGCAAATTATTTCACTCTTAGTGGTGCTTATCACAAGCTGCACTAAGGTCTGGCAGATTTGTTCTAATCCAACTGACTAGGTCAACATCAAACGAGCTCTTCCGATGTTGTTGCTACTCCGGTAGCGATCCTTAACTGGGCTAGGAAGGCAAGTTTTGCCCGTTTTTTGTGAAATTAAAATTTGTTGGTGATGAATAACCGACACCACATAGTGTGATGCCGCAGCTCTGCCTACTTTGCTCTCATCTTCCTGTTAGTTGTGGGGGAGAGCAATGCTCGTTCAACTTATCCTCCACAGTGAGAGTAGCTGGTGCCATTGTATTCTTGGCACTTAGTCAGGGAAGTGAAATACTACACCACATTAAACCGATAAAACCATTCTCAAACGTGAAAAAATTACAGCTTTACAGGGTGGCGATTCCTGGAAAAAACCTGGAAAATCAGGGAGTTTCAGGGAATTCTAGTTGACCTGGAAAAACCTGGAATTTTCAGAGAATTTGTATTCAGAACAGGGAGAAATTTCGACCTGGTGTTAATAATTTTTTATAAATGCGACTGGAAAATATTGGCTCAAATATTCGGTTGAACGCACTTATTCCCTTCAACACATTTTATACAAGGGAGAATAACTATATTCAACTTCTCACAACCATGGTTATATGGGTCATCCCCCGTCAGATTTACAACCAAAATTTGAATTCGTTCCAAATTTTTTTCTTGCATTCTTTAGCTAAAAATAATTGACACGTATTTTTTGTTTTGGCTGAATATGATCCTTTTTTCAAATTATTAGATTTTTAACTTTTGAAGTTTATAAAAACGAACACTTTTGAATCACTGATAACTCGAAAAGTATTTGATGCATGGAAAAAAATATTATTTACAAAAAGTTGTTTTTGCATGAGCTTACCGAAAAAAACAAAAAAAATATTTTTGTTATATAACAAAAATTATGTTTAATCTTTTTTTTTGTGAAAAAATCTGGAGTGGATACCAAAATACTATGCGAGATATTACAGTTATAAACTGAAGACAATCCAAGTTTACACTAAACGACCAGTGATCTGTTATAATTGTATTTTCTCGTGATGTAATGGGAGATCCATTCCGAATTTTTTACCTAATCTAAATGATTTCAAGAAATAATAAAATGCTTTTGGTTCTTAAAATTTGCTTCTAGTATTTGCACTTAAATTTGCTTCTAGTATTTGCAGAATACATAAGTTACATAGCAAAAACAAATATGCATTGCAAAAACAATTTCGATGAGCTCAAGCGAAAAGGCAACTTTTAATATTTAATATTTTTTCTACAAATTGAATAGTTTCTGAGTAGAAGATTCTTTGATTCCAGTGAATACTGAGTACACGGTGTTACTTATCACTATCGTTTGCCCGGCGGGGGCAATTGGCTCCGGAAGAATTGCGGACTGTCTTCCCTAACTGCAGAACCAACCGAAAATATTTTGTGAAAAAGGCTCTGGCAGTAAAGATTTTAAACAAATATGTTCATACATGCATAATAAGACAAGGCCATTTTATTCATTTAATATTTTAATAAGAAATTTTGTTTTTTTTTTTGGAAGGAAAAGAATAAAAGGAAAAGATTTACACGCGCTTACGGTTTCTGTGCCATTACTTCCGGCCTCAATATTCCTCCAATGTCGGTGGAGTAGCAAACGGCGTCTCCATCTGCTTGTCACGACGATTGCTCGATTTGGCGCAACATAAATCAAACCGCCCTCCAGCGGCAGCAGCTACAGCAGCAGAAATCTTTCCTCGATGTTGGTCGCAGGATCGATTGTTTCGTCGTCGACGAAAGAAACCGGTCGGGCTAGGTCCACACCCGGATTGGGCCAACTGGTCGACTTTGTAAAGCTGGGGCCACCGTGCACACAATCGAACTCTCCCAGTGCAGGGTTGTCGGTCGGTCGGCTTCTGCTTTCACGTGTCACTTTTGTCACTGGAATGATTATTTTAATTTTAATATGCACACTTTATATTGCTTAACTTTTGTTACGAAAAATGAGGCCTGATCCATCGCTTCCATCCGTATTTATCTTTATTGATGTCCTGAATGTGAAAGTCGGTGCCGAATGACAGGAGAATATCCGTTGCGTAGTGGGACTCAGGGAAATGTCAAAGAGTTAGGATTATGGCGTCAAGGGGTATGGGAACATTTTATAGCAAGTTCAAATTTGATTTTAAATTCAATAATAGGGTATATTCATAGTCTTAAGTAATTTAATATAAATTTAATTCATTTGTTTTAATTCATTTGCGTTTATTTAATGGGACAAATTCTGACACCATGTTGGAATAGGAAATGTTAATATTAGTGTTTAAGCTAGTTTAATACTATAAATAATTTTATGTTTAGCTAAGGAATAGAGGATAAGATTCATCAATAGATTTATTTACATGTGTTTTTACTCCAATTGTGCACGTATATATTGGAAGCAGTTAATGTAACCGGACTCGGAGGTTACAATCCTCCCGGAGTCGGGATGAAAAAAAACAAGGGTTTTTTTTTAATGACTCATCGGCATGGGCCTACTTCCCCTAAAGTTTCCAATTAATTTGAAACAATGATTTTTCCGTAGCACGGAGCTCTTTTCTTCCAGATCATTCTGGGATTCTTATGCGGTGAGACTCGCCATGCCGAAGCAATAATTGTTTTATAGATTAAGCAAAAAAAAAGTAATACTATTTGTAATCTTTAATCTCGAAACAGATATAGAGATTGACCTTAACTATGGGCCTACTTCCCTCGGAGATACTAGTTAATTTGAAACAATGATTTTTCCCGTTAGGGAGCTCTTTTCTTCCAATTTATGTGAATCTCCAACGGTGAGACTCGCCATGCCTCAGCCTACTTTTGTGATTTTGGTCATATTTGGAAATGTGAATTAGCTATCTCAGGGTCCGTCAGAAAAAATAAGCATTTGCCATCCCCATGCTCTTCCAGAATAAAAAGTCAACAGCTGCCGCCCAGACAAAATAGGTTATGTAATTCGTAGAAGACAAGACAAAACTCTAATACCGTCTTTCTTCTATCCCGATACTGTCTAAAGCCATTCGCCAAAGACAAAAACAAATTTAATAACAATTGTTTCTCTTCCTTTCCTTCCCTTTACATACTCACATTCATGTCTTTCACAATCATACTCTTTCTCATTCTTCCTCGATCAGTCTACCCACTAACCATTTGCATCGCTCATTCATACACTATCATTCATGCAAGCTTCCCTTCTGATTCATGATTTCCACTCACACACTTATGCACAAATATCTTAATAATTTCTAGGGCGCCCTAATTTATAAGTCAGGTTCAGTTTGTGGTTTCATGTTGCACAATCCGATAAATATATGGTACCGCTATTATCGGCTTTACCCTATTTCATTTGGAAGAAAACATAGAAAATATTCGAGGGTAAATTATACCAACTGGGTGTTCATGGGAATACTTTTGTATCACCCGTTAGGTCAACTGCTTGAGCTGTCAACGAGCTGAGATGTCAACAATCATATTTTCTTCAAAGCGTGAATCGAGGATGGTTATTTCACAGGTAAGCTGTTTAATCATGCATTAGAATTTAAGAATTATGTTTTATGTTCTTTTTTCCAGGGTATTTCTGACGGCTCTGTTTCGTGCATGCATCTTCAGCGCTCGATAATGTTGCCGCACGTTCGAAATCATTTTGGATACACTTACGGTGGTCACTCAGAAGTGCCAGCCAATGTTCCAAACTTGTGCAGTGGCTTGCTGCTTCGGCAAGTGCGGCACGTCGTTAATTATATAAATATTCGGCGATATGTTTATTTAGTTTTACCGATCTGGGACAAAATCGATGTGTTTTTAAAATATAAATAGTGTAAATGTGCGTGTTTTTATTCAACCTGGTTTTAAGTGGGCTGCTGGCCAGATCCCAAGATTTTTCCCAGCAAGATCTTCCAGTTCATAAGAACTGGTTCCTATTTTGGATAGAATTTTGCATGGAAGATATTGCTGCCCATATTTTGCGTTATAGTACTCTCCCGCGTTTGAAAGTTTCATGTTCCTTCTAAAGACTAATTGGCCGGCCGTAAATGCTTTGGCAAATTGCCGGTGCCGAAGATTATATTGTTTACGAGAAGATTCATGGGCTTTGGTCAGATTTTGGATGACTTTTTCGTAAATACTTGTGAACCTTTGTTTTCGTCTAGTTTCTCTCACTTCGTCGGCCAAAATTTGATCATGCCGGAAAAGGCGATGGTCTGAACCATCCTCCGATAATTCTTGACCGTGTGTTATGTAGTACGGTGTAAACCCTGTGGACGAGTGTATACTTGTGTTGAGTATAAGCTCAATTTCCGAGAGCTTAGTGTCCCACAAGCGTTGATCGTCTTTAACGTAGGTACGTATAGCGGCGTTTATAGTCCGGTTTACGCGCTCAACTGGGTTCGCTTGGGAATGGTACCTGGAGTTCAACCAATGGGTAATTCCGAAGCGATCCAGCATCGTCTTAAACTCTTTGGAGGTAAACGTACTGCCGTTGTCTGTAATGATAATTTCCGGGACAGAGTTCCGAAAGAACCACTGGTCTCGGAGCACATTACACATCAACGAGCTTTCAATTTTCCTCATGGGGTGAATCATCACCCATTTAGAAAAATAATCCGTCACCACTAGCATATGCTGGTGACCTTTGCGACTACGGGGAAGCGGACCAATGAAATCTATTGAAATGATTTGCCATGGACGGGATGCTTCCCGAATCTTTCCCATTTCTGGTATGACCGGTACGTAAGAGGGTTTCACCTCCTTACATGTTTGGCAACCTTGAACATACGCACGTATAGTTGCGGCCATTTTTGGCCAATAGTAGCGCTTCTGAATACGATTCAATGTTTTCTTAAACCCGATATGGAGAACCTTGTCATGGTTTTCTATGAGAATAGAGGGTATGGTGTCAGGTTTGGGTACTTGTTTCCATTCAAACCGACAGTCAAATGGCTCGCTTTTCGCAGTCACAAATTTTAACAATTGGCCTTCATCTATCTTGAAGTCGACGAACTGATCGGGTTGCTTTAATACCTTCTCTATTAGCTTCGAGTGCCACGACGGAGCAGGTGAATCTTGGACAATAGCAGTACTGCGTGATAGGGCGTCTGGGACAACATTGTCTTTACCCTTTCTGTGCACCACCGTCATATCGTACTGCTGCAGGTCCAAGCTCCACCTACTACAGCGGGACCCTACTTTCCACTTCGTTTTCAAAATGTGGGTTAGCGCAGATGAATCAGTGACTAAGGTAAAGTGATACCCCTCAATGTAGCATCTGAATGCATCTATGGCTAATAAGGCGGCCAAAGCCTCCTTCTCCGCAGCATGGTAATTTCTCTGCGGAGTCGAAAGCTTGTGCGAGAAATATGAAATTACTTTCTCTACTCCCTCTTGTTGCTGAGTAAGGATGCCAGCGACAGCTACGTCACTGGCATCGGTTTGAATAGTAAATTGATCGGTGAAGTTTGGGCTGCCAAGAATAGGAGTTGTTACTAACAGCTCTTTGATGGCACAGAATGCCATTTCAGCATCATCGGTCCAGCAGATTTTCTTAGTTTTTGTTTTTAATAAATCGGTAAGGGCGGACGTAACACCACTAAACTGAGGAATAAAACGCCGATAATAATTTGCCATTCCTAGGAATCTCCTAAGTTTGGTAACAGTATCTGGTCTTGCGTACTCTACGATCGGCCTGATTTTATCCGGGTTCGTACGTAGACCTTCTGTACCTAGGAGATATCCTAAGAATGGTATTTCTGACACCCCTAATTGGGATTTTTCCAAATTTATAGATAAATTTGCTTGTGTTAGGCGTCGTGCTATCTCACGGAGCAATTGCACGTGCTGCTCGAATGTCTCCGTTACCACGACTATATCGTCGAGGTAAACGAAGACATATGGCTCTAATTCTCCATGACCGAGGACACGATCCATTAGTCTGGCTAGTGTCGCCGGACTGTTCACCAGACCAAAGGGCATGCGAGTGTACTGATACAACCCCTTGCCTTGTACACTGAATGCGGTGTATTTGCGAGAGGCAGGATCCAGTGAAATTTGCAAGAAAGCTTCTGAAAGGTCAATGGTAGATAAATACCTCGCTTTTGGAAGCTGTCCTAAAATGCGACAGGGGTGAGGCAAGGGGTACGCATCTCGTACAGTGCGCTCGTTAATTTTTCGCGCGTCAAGGCACAGTCTCACCTTATTCGGTTTGATCACCGGCACGCAATTTAACGACCAGTCCGAATTACTTGGTTCGATAATCCCGGACTTTAGTAACCTTTGTAATTCCACGGAAACTAACTGTTGTGTTTTCGGGGACATTACATAGGGAAATTGTCGAATGGGAGGTTTTTTTTTCCATTCTTCTTGCAGTTCGATTCGGTGTACCGTGAGAGGTGTCAACGATAGTTGTCCCTGTTTTGCTGGTAGGAAAAGTGTTTTCACTTGAGTGATAATTTTTCTTTCCTCGGCATTAAGAACCGTGGCTGGAGGAGGATGATTAACAGTCAAGGAAGTTTCCAATTGGCAACATTGTTGGATCGTGGGTTTTATTCTGAATTTTCTCCAGAAATCCATCCCGCATATACAATTGATAGCAAGGTCCGGAACCACCATCGTGGCTACGACTTTTACTTGACCGTTGAATGAAAATGGAAGGTAAAGTTGTCCTGAGATCACAAGCTGCTCCCCGCTCGCTGTGCGCAACAGAATTGGGTTTTGAAGAGGGGATAATTTGGGTGATTTCAGGTTTGAATACACTGTTTTATTGATAAGGGTGATGTTACTACCACTGTCTAATAACGCCTGAACATTATGCCCGTATAAACTAATAGTAATATACGGTCGGTTATCGTTGTGGTATGGGTAGACGATTGAGAAAAGATATGGGTTCGTTGAATAAATGTTTTCAGTGGCTTGTTCAAAATATGGTGAAACAGATGGGTTATTACGCGCATTTAGGTATTCAGCGGACGGCGGTTTTCGCTCGCTGAACCGTAGTTTTTTGTACAATATGGACAATTATTTGATGGGTATCCGCGGAAGCCGCAGTTCCCACAGAGCACGCCTTTAGGAAGTCTGCAAGTTGAAATACGATGTCCAAATATTCCACAATTTAAACAGTGATTAGATGGAGGTGGACGATGAGAGTCAATTAAAGCCTCCAATGTGGGCTGAGAAGTTTTATTGCTATTAGAAAAGGTTGCCGCTATTTGAGATTGCGGCGCATTACGCTGGGGTGGAGTAGAGGTTTGTTGGTTATAACGAGGATTCGAATTATGTTGCGGCGATAGGGCTTGCAAACTTTGTGAATCATTTGAAGATTCCTTTTTGGGTTTTTTCTTAGAAACGTTTTGGTCTATCATGGCTACTTGTTTGTCGGTTCCAAAAACCTTATTGTACGCTGAGAAATTTAGTGCATCCACCTTTTGACCGGCGGCAACTAGTGTGGCTAGATCGGTTATTGGTATGAAATTTAATTGTTTTTTATAATCAATTCTCATATTTTGTGATAGAATTTGCACCTTTTCATAATCTGGTAATTGAGTGCTCATGGTACGGAACAATCGTTCCATCTCATGATAGAATTCTAGAAAGGTTTCATTTCTTTGTTGCCTTCGTTGGTAAACTTTCATTTTTATCAGAGCATCTAGATCAGGATGCATAAATGATCGCCGAAGCTCAAGTACTAAATGCTGCCAATTAAGTAAACGGCCGGTGGTACGCATTGTCATGTACCATTTTAGAGCTGGCCCTGCGAAAAGGTGAACCGCCGACTCAAACAACTCAGTCTCAGAAACATGTTCGGCCATGGACAATGCTTGCACTATTTCAAGAAACTCGTTAAGTTTCAAACCTTGATCTTCCCCATCGTACTTGTTCATCGCCCATTTAGAAACGGGTAAGCTATGGCGGAAAGAGGTGCCTTGCCCAGCCTGATTGTACGACGCATGGTTTGGATTGGAATATTGTTGAAAGCTAGAGCTTGGAAAGTTTGCCCAAATGTTGGCATTATTTAATGTGGTGCCAGATGTTGGCACTGTAGGATTATTTAGAATATGATTATATCCATATGGTCCATATGTTGGGGAGGGGTTTGGGTAGTTTGGTCGCGGGTTGGCAGAAACCGCATCTGGCTGATGAAATGATAAGTTTTGTGTTTGGTTAGATATAAGATGGCCGCCAAAATCGGCTGGTTTCAAAATGACTTTACTTTCAGGAAATGAGACTTGATTCGGAGTGAAAAGTAGATTTTTGTGAGGGGGGATTAATGTACGATTTTGTGTGGTGGAATTAACGATTGGTTTCAATTGGGGAAAATTGTTATGCAAAGAACTATTGTGCTGGGCTTCTTCATTGTCCAGATACCTAACTGCCGTCTGAGTTGCTATATGTCGTTGGTTACTTCGATCGGATAATTCCTTCTCAAGATATGTAATGCGAACTTGAAGAGAACGAATCCACTTAATTATTTGTGGGTTAACTCCAGCCTGATCGTTTGGTTCTGTATCCGAATTATCCTCAACTGTATCCAGTAGCTCATCGTTATCTACTTGTTCTTGTTCCTCCTCAATAATGTCCTCGGTTGCAAAGAATTCTAACCTAATTTTGCCTACGATTTCAACAAACATTGCTTTCAATGTTTCCTCTTGCTCACAACTTTCACAAGCCTGAAGTAAAAGCTGGTACACTTTGTGAGCGTAGTGCAATAATCTGGTCTTGCATCTACTCATCACATTTTGATCGTGCCGCTTAATCCCGCCACAAATTTCTTCGTATGTTTTTTTGCACGCTTCGATTGCTTCCCCCACATTAACAGATATCAGAGCATTGATTATTTTACCATCCTCCTTTTCTATTTTAAGGTGTTCTCGCAAACTTCTTTTTCTTCGCGTGAAACTCGGGTCATCACGAATTACAATAGTGCGCATTGAAAGCTCAAACAAAAGTTCATCAGTGGTAAGATGGTCGACTCTCATCTCATGGTACCACCTTGACAGCAATTCAACAGCTTGGGTATAACTCAAACTCGAATCAGCCATTTTGGAATGGTCAAAGAAACAATTGATGTAGCAAATAAAACGTGTAAAAAAATAAAAAAAATTACGCTAAGCTTTGAAATTATTGAGTTTCGCTATCCTCTATAAACTACACTCCCCGCATGTCTAGGCTAAACAACTGAATCATCTCTAAACCTTCGAACACTGGGTAGGCGATATCTTGATCACTAAAGTAATTTTCATCATCCGGAATGAGAAAATATTCACACTTCTTTATATCACTCCAACCACAAAAGGTATAAATAAAAAATGATAGCAAATGAGAAATCTGTTTCATAAAAATTGAAATTAATTTAATTAATTGCAATTCCTCCCGGAGCTTACTTAAAAAGGTGTTCAAATTTGGCCAAAAGTTGAAAACCTTTTTTTAAATTCATTTAACGTTGGGCGCCATTTGTTACTTATCACTATCGTTTGCCCGGCGGGGGCAATTGGCTCCGGAAGAATTGCGGACTGTCTTCCCTAACTGCAGAACCAACCGAAAATATTTTGTGAAAAAGGCTCTGGCAGTAAAGATTTTAAACAAATATGTTCATACATGCATAATAAGACAAGGCCATTTTATTCATTTAATATTTTAATAAGAAATTTTGTTTTTTTTTTGGAAGGAAAAGAATAAAAGGAAAAGATTTACACGCGCTTACGGTTTCTGTGCCATTACTTCCGGCCTCAATATTCCTCCAATGTCGGTGGAGTAGCAAACGGCGTCTCCATCTGCTTGTCACGACGATTGCTCGATTTGGCGCAACATAAATCAAACCGCCCTCCAGCGGCAGCAGCTACAGCAGCAGAAATCTTTCCTCGATGTTGGTCGCAGGATCGATTGTTTCGTCGTCGACGAAAGAAACCGGTCGGGCTAGGTCCACACCCGGATTGGGCCAACTGGTCGACTTTGTAAAGCTGGGGCCACCGTGCACACAATCGAACTCTCCCAGTGCAGGGTTGTCGGTCGGTCGGCTTCTGCTTTCACGTGTCACTTTTGTCACTGGAATGATTATTTTAATTTTAATATGCACACTTTATATTGCTTAACTTTTGTTACGAAAAATGAGGCCTGATCCATCGCTTCCATCCGTATTTATCTTTATTGATGTCCTGAATGTGAAAGTCGGTGCCGAATGACAGGAGAATATCCGTTGCGTAGTGGGACTCAGGGAAATGTCAAAGAGTTAGGATTATGGCGTCAAGGGGTATGGGAACATTTTATAGCAAGTTCAAATTTGATTTTAAATTCAATAATAGGGTATATTCATAGTCTTAAGTAATTTAATATAAATTTAATTCATTTGTTTTAATTCATTTGCGTTTATTTAATGGGACAAATTCTGACACCATGTTGGAATAGGAAATGTTAATATTAGTGTTTAAGCTAGTTTAATACTATAAATAATTTTATGTTTAGCTAAGGAATAGAGGATAAGATTCATCAATAGATTTATTTACATGTGTTTTTACTCCAATTGTGCACGTATATATTGGAAGCAGTTAATGTAACCGGACTCGGAGGTTACAACGGGTACAAATCCGTTCCTCTGAATGAGAAAACTGACTCATGATTTTTATCATTTATTTCATGTTATGAAAATACACCATGAATTATGTGCATCATATCATGAACTATTTGTTTGTAACGCAGTTTATGCGTTACTCTTGTTTCGAGTATAATTTCAGGCGTTTTAATGACGGTTATGATTCCAGGTATCATGAACTAAATTTCTGAAAATAAACTTTTTTATTGAAATTGAAAATAAATTAAATGATAATCATATTAATCATAATTGTACTAAAATTGGTAAAATTAAAAACCTCTCTTTTACTATTATTAGGACAACTATGGTGAGTGCGAATTTTACTGGCAATATTCCCCCAACAAACAGCTTTTGAGATCAACTTTAACTCCTGCACCACCAGAATAATATTGAAATAATCCGAATGTTGTTGCTATTTTTGCTCCGTTGACTGGTTCAGAAACTTATGGTTTATTTCCTATTAAGTATGCGATATTTTTTACTTCAAAATAATACATTGCATTCCACTAAGTCGCTCAAAATGGTGTTAAAAAGTTATTTTGCTGCAATTTTAGCAAATTATTTCACTCTTAGTGGTGCTTATCACAAGCTGCACTAAGGTCTGGCAGATTTGTTCTAATCCAACTGACTAGGTCAACATCAAACGAGCTCTTCCGATGTTGTTGCTACTCCGGTAGCGATCCTTAACTGGGCTAGGAAGGCAAGTTTTGCCCGTTTTTTGTGAAATTAAAATTTGTTGGTGATGAATAACCGACACCACATAGTGTGATGCCGCAGCTCTGCCTACTTTGCTCTCATCTTCCTGTTAGTTGTGGGGGAGAGCAATGCTCGTTCAACTTATCCTCCACAGTGAGAGTAGCTGGTGCCATTGTATTCTTGGCACTTAGTCAGGGAAGTGAAATACTACACCACATTAAACCGATAAAACCATTCTCAAACGTGAAAAAATTACAGCTTTACAGGGTGGCGATTCCTGGAAAAAACCTGGAAAATCAGGGAGTTTCAGGGAATTCTAGTTGACCTGGAAAAACCTGGAATTTTCAGAGAATTTGTATTCAGAACAGGGAGAAATTTCGACCTGGTGTTAATAATTTTTTATAAATGCGACTGGAAAATATTGGCTCAAATATTCGGTTGAACGCACTTATTCCCTTCAACACATTTTATACAAGGGAGAATAACTATATTCAACTTCTCACAACCATGGTTATATGGGTCATCCCCCGTCAGATTTACAACCAAAATTTGAATTCGTTCCAAATTTTTTTCTTGCATTCTTTAGCTAAAAATAATTGACACGTATTTTTTGTTTTGGCTGAATATGATCCTTTTTTCAAATTATTAGATTTTTAACTTTTGAAGTTTATAAAAACGAATACTTTTGAATCACTGATAACTCGAAAAGTATTTGATGCATGGAAAAAAATATTATTTACAAAAAGTTGTTTTTGCATGAGCTTACCGAAAAAAAACAAAAAAAATATTTTTGTTATATAACAAAAATTATGTTTAATCTTTTTTTTTGTGAAAAAATCTGGAGTGGATACCAAAATACTATGCGAGATATTACAGTTATAAACTGAAGACAATCCAAGTTTACACTAAACGACCAGTGATCTGTTATAATTGTATTTTCTCGTGATGTAATGGGAGATCCATTCCGAATTTTTTACCTAATCTAAATGATTTCAAGAAATAATAAAATGCTTTTGGTTCTTAAAATTTGCTTCTAGTATTTGCACTTAAATTTGCTTCTAGTATTTGCAGAATACATAAGTTACATAGCAAAAACAAATATGCATTGCAAAAACAATTTCGATGAGCTCAAGCGAAAAGGCAACTTTTAATATTTAATATTTTTTCTACAAATTGAATAGTTTCTGAGTAGAAGATTCTTTGATTCCAGTGAATACTGAGTACACGGGTACAAATCCGTTCCTCTGAATGAGAAAACTGACTCATGATTTTTATCATTTATTTCATGTTATGAAAATACACCATGAATTATGTGCATCATATCATGAACTATTTGTTTGTAACGCAGTTTATGCGTTACTCTTGTTTCGAGTATAATTTCAGGCGTTTTAATGACGGTTATGATTCCAGGTATCATGAACTAAATTTCTGAAAATAAACTTTTTTATTGAAATTGAAAATAAATTAAATGATAATCATATTAATCATAATTGTACTAAAATTGGTAAAATTAAAAACCTCTCTTTTACTATTATTAGGACAACTATGGTGAGTGCGAATTTTACTGGCAATATTCCCCCAACAAACAGCTTTTGAGATCAACTTTAACTCCTGCACCACCAGAATAATATTGAAATAATCCGAATGTTGTTGCTATTTTTGCTCCGTTGACTGGTTCAGAAACTTATGGTTTATTTCCTATTAAGTATGCGATATTTTTTACTTCAAAATAATACAAAACACCATGAAGTCTCGCAATTTTTAAACCAAATATGTAGTAATTTTTCTGTAAATACCAGTCCGAATTCACGATGAGTTGCCCATGTTCAACACATGCTTACTAGTGAGCTTCTTCAAAACAGGATAATAATGATCGTTATATAAGTCAAAAAAAATTAAGGGTCATTGAAATATAAAATGAACATGGGATTTCTAATGCCCTGAACAACTTTTTTTCAACCAAGTATTCGCCGTTTTGTTCGACTACCTCACTAAATTCTCAAAATAAATGTACGACTACTATAAATGGTGAAATTCATGATCAAAGTATTGCCTTAAGTGCGTTTTGAAGTTATTTATGAAATTTTTTTCGAGTGTATTGTAACGAACGAAACAAACGATAGTCTGATGCTAGGATAGGATCCGCCAGCTCTGTCCCGTTTTTGAACCAATTCTGAACCAGCTCGTGATTGGACGAAAGTGACATTGGCAAACGTTCGACATGGAAACTAAAAGTACTAAAGGGCTGCTTGGAAGTGTTGTCGTATTGTGATATAAAACGTAAAACGACGTTTGTTTACCGTTTTGTTTTTTTTTTTTTGTTTTCTTGAGATTCCGCTTTCTTTCCATAACGTCCGTCTGTAATTATGAAGTGCAAGGCATTTTCTGGCAGACGAATTCAAACATATTATCCAGAACTGAAGTTCTAGAGCTTTCCGAGAGATCCGGTAGCGCGGTGTGCGGATTAATGCGGAAATGTCTCTTTTCGAAGTCTAACCGAGTAACTGACTATTTAGCCGAAGTATGAAAATTATTTCAACTTCATGTAAAAATTGGCTTTGTTCCAGCGCCGAGTAAATTGGGAGTATTGTCTATCGCGAGATAATATAGCATTTCGTCGAGTTGTTGCTATATGGGATACACACGACTGCGGTCGAAACAAAAACAAACGTCAAAATGTTTTCTCACTCGCACTGATACAAACTAGATGGGCGCGTAATTCAACGCACGGCCCGGTGGCGCATGGCTGAAAAGTCGCAATGTGGATTTAAGAAAAGATTCGCAATACTTTGGGGCAAACCGTAAGAAAGTTATCCTGGAAATCGCTTGATGTTCTTCTTTTAGTATTATCGATACAGTTGAATTTTATAGTTTTCAACTGCATCAATCATCGGTGTAAATAGGAGCGTGTTATTTTCTACTGCTGTTATCTCCGAAAAAATCACATGAAGTACTGGAACAAACCTAAACACCTATACAAACTAAACAAAAATTAAGCCTTGCAAAAAAGTAGTTAATATTTAAACCAAATGCGAACAGAGAAGATTGATCTTGTGAATGAGGTTGCTCGACTCTGAAAGCAACTTACAAAAATGAAGAGCATGGAAATATTTTTCGTAATGGCCAACAACAAATATATATTATTTTGCTTTGCTGTATTCCGATGGAAGACCCGTAATGATCATTTAAATGCGGATATAAAGACTAAATCATTGATTTTTCCCGGAGCGTGAAATTGATACATAATATAGAATACTTTAATCAGAACAATTTAAGTTTTGGACACGACTGTAACAACACAAATATTTTGGCAACATTGGTCGAGTGGGGGTATGTCGTTTTCAGCAGGGATTAGCAAAATATAAGAAGAAGCCAGCTGGCGGATCCTATCCTAGGTCTGATGGCACTGTATCCGGGCTATAGGCAGGATACAACAGTTCTTCCCAACCAAAGTCCTTCAATTTGTTTCGGGTAGTGATTGAAAAAATAATTAGCCATAAATAACTGCAAAATTAACTCTTAAATCATATTTTTTCCAGAAACACCAAAAAATTTTTAGATAGGGCATATTTTTTGTCTAATAGAAGCAAAAATCTAATCGAACAAAATGTATGTTGACTGAAGTATTCCAGAAATTGAAACAACTGTGTTCGTTTAGTATGAGAAAATCCTTGAAACTTTTTTGACTACCTAATAGTATAACAACTGTGCATCAAAATCAACTTAGTAGCCTGGAATACACAACAACTCGTTTCAATTACATTCTCTTATATTTTTGTTTAGAAACCAATTGTAGTTATTAGACTCCATCTGCATTTGTTCAATTTGACTCATTCAATATGATGTCCTGAAGGAAAACAGGTAAATGATTGCCCCTAAATAACGGCAACCAGGCTCCCTTGGCAAAAATGGACGGTATGTGTTACGCATGTAGCAGCCATGGTTAGTAATCATGGAAGTGCTTGTTATAGTTCATGATGGGCGTCTTTTTCATCATGATATGATGAACTATTATTATGATTTCTAAAGATGACAAAATTTTTGGTTTCATGATTTATAATTCATGAAAACTATAAAGGATTTGTTTCCGTGTAGGTATAATTGCCTACGGGTCCGCTACCCCCTTTTGGTCTTTCATACAGTGGTATGCTGAATGCAGAATTGTAACGAATTTTGAGCGTACTGTTAAGTGGAGCCGCTGCAGAGCAAGACTCGAGCTAGGATGGTCGCTACCAACATACATACATACAAATTGAATAGTTTCTGAGTTATCAGTATTTAAAAATGTTCAATTCAATAAAATTCAAAATTTTACAAACTCATAAATTGAAAAAAAGAATCGTATTCATTAAAAGCAAAACTTAGTGCGAACAATTTTCAGCTAAAGATCGCAAAAAAAAATTGATTGTAAATCTGACGTGGACTGACTCATATATAATATTTAATACGGATGCCAAATTGATTTATCGAAGGCCTTGTTGTGATTCTTCTGACTCTGTAAGGTAAATACATATAAGTACACTTGGTGTGCACAGGCCGTTTACTTTGACACGGCTCAATGCATTAGCTTGGCCGAACCGTGGATATTTTTTATGTTTACAAATTGAAGACGAAAAAGATGGGTCAATAATGTTAGAGATACAGAGTGGTAGAGTAATTATGCCTATTAAATCGAACATATTGTTGATAATCTAGTTGCATTTCCAAAATAATAAAGCAATAAATTCTTTAAAAAATGCCGATTCTTGAAATAAGTCTTCATGACCGTATAACAGTATATCGCACTGTAGCTGATCTCTTGTTTTGCGGCAGCTTATTTTTTGCTTATATGACCAATTTTGGGGTTTGTAATCAACTAATTCCCAACGGTGTAAACTTGTTTTATTGAAGTTCCTTCAAGTACTAGCCATCGAGTTAATTCTAAGCGCAACTCAATTCCACTCGCGTTAAGTGCTAGTCCATAGCGGCATTAGGTAACGCACAGCTTTCATATCTGACAGACAGAATTATTAAGCAACTAAATAAAGTTGTGAAGACCGCTCCGGGGTCAAATTATCAGATAGATGACGATTGTTAACAATCTCTGTGGCAAACCCAAGAATTTTGACATCCATATTGCTAGGATTCTTTGAAATTTACAAATAGTATTTCAAAGCTGGGACACACCTCCAGGACCGGTTGTCCGGAAACAAGATCTCATACGATTCCTTATAGCAGGTTTAAAGAAGTAGATGACTTCCTGATTCCAAACCATCTACAAATATTTGAATATGTTTAAAATTATAATAGTAATGACCATTACCCTGTCAGTCTGCTATGCGGTAGAAACGACCAAAAAGTTCCCCTCAGGCCCATTTACTACATCTTCAATTTAATCTCACTAAAATTTATGCCTAGTGATGTACCATGATGTCACCAAGTTTCAGGTTCTAGTTATGGAAAGCAAATTGTAATTTTAAATGAAATCTGGAAAGGTACTCGCGTACTATGTCGTTACCTAACGGTTAAACACTCAACTCCGCTTAAAAATTCAACGTTTTCGATATGGGTTTCCGTATATAATAGAACTGTATGAGGATGACTTTCGCAAGCTCCAGTTTCAATATCGCCTTCCGCTAACAGACGGGCGGATACGACAATATTTAAAATCAACAAATAGTGTATTTAACCGAAGTTTGCCTCCCTTTTGCTGCGAAGCTTCACTCATCTCACAACGTGCTGCTATTGCCAGATTGCATTGAAAATCGCATTATTTATTTATTTGTATGTATTTATTATATTCCAAGATGGAATTTCCAACTGACCTTTTCACTGCCGTTCAACGCATAATTGTCTTATGTATAGAGGGAATCTCATAGAACATGGGACGAATACGATCTCAACGGCATTTTAGAGGATACTTAATTTCTGAAATGACGAATTGGTGGGAAATGGCAGGCAAATGAGAAACTAAAAAACTGTTTGTCTCAAATCACAAGTAAACTTATCAAAAACCGGTTTCTATAATTTGTTCGCAGACCTGTCTGTTTTTTCTTTTGATTATTCGACATTTTCTTGAATTATGCCCCTATTTTAAAGTTGTGAAAAAGTGCTGGATGATTTTGTATCAACAACGCAATCATTATTTACCCTCCGGAAGGGACCATTCATAAATTACGTAACGCATTTAGGGGGGGGGGGGGTACGACAAGTTGTGACAAGTTGTGACAAGTTGTGACATAGGGGGGAGGGGGTAACATGTTTTCATCGAAGAAAAAAAATTTTTTCTTGGAATTTGTTACGTAACAGGGGAGGGGGGGATGGAGAAGTTTGTGACAATTTGTTACATAGGAGGAGGGGGGAGTCAATTTTGGGCAATTTTTGCGTTACGTAATTTATGAATGGTCCCGAAGTCGCGGAAATGGCCCACTGAACGAGCAGCCACTGGTGCGCTCAGACGATTTCGCTAGATTTTCAGAGCAGTGCACTAGCATGACTTCCGGAAGCTTCAAAAGAAGAATCCAAATCTAACCAGAACATAAAAAGCGGATTATTACTGCACAGAAGTGGTCAAACCGTTTCTGTAAACAATCTTCTTAGTACATATTATGGGATACCTTCCTGTTGGTATGAAGTTTTTACTGGTTCACCCACTGCTGCAGAAGACCTGCTTAACCAATTATTTCTTGAGAAACTTAGACTTCTCTATCGTTCAGAATTATTTTAATACTTCATTTCGTTACATGCCATGAAGCTTGGTTGAAGTCTTCTACGTCCAAGTTTTGTAATCCATTGCCACACAGGAAAAAATGGTATAATATCCACGTTACAATTTTCGAAGAAGTGTTTAGCCCTCATATTCTGCCTATCACTATAATTCGAAGTAATCAATACCTTCTATGACTTCGTTCCTTGATGATGCTTCGATTTATGCACAAACACATTTGACGTTTTTATTTTATTATTATTTTATTAGTGTACGAACAGAATGTTTGTCTCACTATCGAATCCATTTGGTCGTTTCTTAAGATTGTATTTTGCATTTCTTTTTTATGTAGCTGATCGCAATCGAGTATTTCATTTTTGGTTGAATACATCAAGAGATCTATGTGTTTTTAGGTTTCCATATTTTGTCGCGAACAAACTTTACATTGAAAATTGATGTAAGAATGGGTTACGACCACCTTCAAGTGTATTTGGAATATGATAGAGTATGTTAAAACGGTACCTACTTAACCCACCCGAAGTCGCGCATATGGCCCACTGAATGGGCAGCCGCAGTTGCCCAAAGACAATTTACTAGCTTTTTAAAGCAGCGTGCACTCAGTGCACCAGCGCGACTGCCAGAAGGTTAGCGGATGATCCCAGACTCATCACCATTTCCACACAGACTAAAATACGTAACACTATGAGAAAATTCATCCCTAAAATGTCAATCCGCTAATTTTTCCAGAACACTAGCTCCTTCTTTTATGCACGGTCCCATACACTCATTTGCTTGTCGGTCATCCCTCGGGCCTGGTAACAATTTTTCACTAGTGGTCTATCCTCAGCTTACTTGTGCATATGCCAGAGGCGGCCTTATCGCGAATACGATCACAGCCCCAACCAAAACTATATTTAAAATAACCGTTATATTAGGCGAAGCATTGTTTTCGAGTGTTATGTCTGTTGGTCTGTGATTTCCATAAGCACTACGATGAGTATGCAATGCATTGATCCAAGATTTGTCACAATCAGGCCTCTAGAAAACATAATTTTATTTAAAATTTTAGAGGATGAAACTTGTTTAGATTTGGAAATATTTGAATTACATGGCATTTAAAAGACCAAAAGTGGTTTGATTGAAATGGAAGATACAAAAGGTTTAAAACTAACTAAAAATGCAAAAATGGTGTAAGCTCAAACGATAGACATTAAAAAATATGAATTTAATTTGATTTGTTTGAGCACTCTGGAAAATTTTCAAGAAGATCTGGAAAAACCTGGAAAATCAGGGAATTTCATTTTCAGAAATGAGTCGACACCCTGACTTTACTTTAACGTAATAATAAAAAGCGATTAAAGTGCTCTAAAATGTCGAACAATCGCTTTGATTCCAATTTCTGTCACATCCCACTCAAAATACCCCCCTCCCCCCCCCCGATCAGTGAAAATCTCCGGGTCAAAGCCTCTCCAGAGGTGACAACCCTAAGGGTAACGAATACCAAATGATGTAAATAATAAATTTTGGCCAATATGGTTTTGCTGCTGAAAAATACGATTCCTGCGGATAGAACAATGTTTTAGCTGGACGAGGAACTCAGCAGAAGAAACAAACGGAATAACCACAAACAAGTTTGGTGAGGCTTGCACATTTGCAGTGTTGGCTGACCTGTAGCCTGGTTGCTAGTTGAATTGTTTTCACTGAATTAAGATGGCGTCTCTTTTGGGATTTTCGATTGATTGACACCGGTGTAGTGGATTGCACTGGTTTTGCACTTTCTAGCAGAGGTGTCAATGGAATATAAACAGTTTTCTGCACTTCTGCTAGAAAGTGCAAAAACGGTGCAGTTCCAGTGCACTCCACTATACCGGCGTCAATCAATCGAAAACCCTATTTGTTATTCTAGTCTCTTTAGCGTACAGCTGTGCCATAAAATACCATGTGAGGAGGTAAACAAACTCAGCACACAAGCCTGAAAGAAGAAGAAGAAAATGGCACAATTTCATTTTCGTACACTTTTGAAAAGTCTATTAATTTGTAATTTAAGACCTGTTATTTCTTTTTTTGTTTTACTTAGAAAAATAGATTTTATGACTACAAAAAAAGGTTGATTGGCACAGTTTCCTCTATACTAGTTTAAGAAATTCCCTCAAATTAACGTAATGGTTAAAAAAGTAAACTAACTGCAATTATGGGACGGAAACTATTACTCCCCAAAATGAAGCTAAATCACTTCATAAAATCTTTGGAATTCTTCAAAGGTTGCGTCCAACTATTTAACATGTCGTTAAAAACTTTGATGTGGTGAAACGTAGAGCAGATATTGCGAAAAACTTGAACCGTAAAAAATTACTATGAGGGATAAACGATTTTTAATTAGAATAATTTGGGAAAATCGAGTAATTAATGTTATATACATGGTAAATAAATTGAATCATAGCATTTAAGTATAAGTCTGCTCTGTTACGGTTCGTAATGTATGGAGAACAGACAATTACAATGCCTGTGTTCTGAGCAAGAAGCTGTTCATCAATGAGAAGAACAAAGTATTGTTTTTTTTTACCAAACAACATTGAAACATTTTATCGAAATATTGGAAAGATTACAAATTTTGTCTACGATTCCAAATTTAACATCTTTGACTCAAATGGCTGTTGCACAAAGGAGTAACTAGATCAAATTCTTGGCCAAAAACCAATTTTTTTTCGATTTTTTTGTTTCGTTATATTTTTTTTTGCATACCTAAGAACCTACTGTATAACGTGGCAAAATTAGGAGTATATCAAAAATCGTTAAAGAATTTTTGCATGTATGCCCAATGGTGATATTTTAAGGGATATTTTAATCGATTTCGTTATATATTCAGCAAAATCGCTTTCTATTGATGATGACTGTATTCAATAAGACAATATTATTACAAACGTAGTTCAACACAACCGTTTGTTTAACTTCAGCTTAAAACTAACTAAAAAAAGTAGACTTGCTGTGTATTGCACCAACTTTAAAAAATACCTTTTTTAAACATTTTATTCCAAATTTGAATAATACAAACCGATTTAATCCACCTAGCAGTGAGATGAAACATTTCTTACACATTTCACTATTGGATTAGTTTGCAGAACTCACGAGAAGTATGCACCCAACTAGAGATGGGATGAAAACAGTTCTAGTTTTCTAGTAGGGTTGGGAGTACCGGTTTTACCGTTACCGAAAACCGGTAAAACCGTCCATATATTAAATACCGAAATACCGGTTTTGCAAGAATAAAAACCGGTATTTTCGATATTTTTTAGCGAAAACTATTTAAATAATTTTTCATTGTTTTACATTTCTTACAAAAGAAATGTATAGGATTAGCTCAAACTTTGAAAACTTTTTCCGAGACCCGGAGGGCCGAGTCTCATATACCAATCGACTCAGCTCGACAAATTGAGACAATGTCTGTATGTGTGTGTGTATGTGTGTATGTATGTATGTACAAAATGTTATGTAATTATCTCAGCAATGGCTGAATCGATCTTAATGAAACTAGTTTCAAATGAAAGGCCTAACGTTGCCATTTGACACTATTATTTTTGATTTTCGATATGTTGTTTACTTTCTGAGATATGGGCGATTTTGTCAAAACATGGCAGGTTTTTCTGCAAATAACTTTCAAACGATACAATTTTGTCCCACAAACTGCACATAAATAGAAAGCTTGTAAAAATACCTTTCTAACAAGATATAGATTGTCTAAATCCGTGCACGAGCAGTGGAGATATTGAACATTTTGTATTTTTAGTCCGCGCTTACCAATTTCCCCTAACTAAAAATGAGATTGTTTCATACAGAGTATTGCTTTACTGGTATTTTAGGGGCAAAACTAAACCGATTTTGAATATCGGGGTATGAAAACACATTTACGTGATTCAAGAAATTCAATGTTGAGAACATTTTGTGAATTACCTTTATAATAAATTAACTATTTCTCAAAAATCAATATATAAGTTCACTTCAAAGACAAAATAATGTGTTGATAAAGAAACAGTGAGTTCTAGTATTTATTCCTTGGATTGGGCATTGCGTTCAATCATGAGGAAAATGTTGGATAATATATCAATACATAGATCAACAAGTAATTCACCTAGTAGTGAGATAAAAGATTTCTTATATAATTATACTCGTGGCGTTACCGAAAGCAACTGTATGTTTGAAGCCCAAAAATCTAGCGAAAATTTAACTCTTTTGCAAGATTTAGGTTATACTGGTTATGGCGCAAAAATTACTACTTACATTATTTATGATAAGAATGTAAGAAATCAATATATCATAATAATATACCTATAAAAATAATGTCACTGCATTAACCATCATTTGCCATTCCTCACACGCCCCCCCCCCCCCACCATCTCTCTCTCCCTCCCTCTCTCTCTCTTGCTCTCTCTGTCTCTCTTCTAACGCATCTATCTAACTATTTCTGTATCCATTTCTAAGTTGTGTGATAAGATCTTCTGCCAATCTGAAATATTTATTAATTGTAATTGCGAAGGTTTGAGAAAACAAAACTATTTCTTGTCTGCTGCTACATCAACTCAACTTTAATTCAATTCTATTCAAAGCCTGTATCTACACTTATCAGAAAAATATTTGGCTTAACTGGGTAATATGAAAGTTTGACGATGAAAATTTTCAAAAGAGACATTCCACGTGCAATATTTAAACTATTCGTATCTCTATTGAATTTTGAATGAAATATATGCTCAAAGACTGAAAGCTGAAGCCAGAAGGATTGGACTTGCCATCAACGTTTCGAAGACAAAATACATGAGAGGAAGAGGTTCTAAAGACGACAATGTGAACCTCCCACCCGAGTTCGGATTGACGGTGACGAAATCGAGATGGTTGACGAATTCATGTATTTGGGTTCACTGGTAACCGACGACAATGATAACAGCAGAGAAAATCAGAGAAATTCTTGGCGGGAAATCGTGCCTACTTTGGACTCCGTAGGACGCTCTGGTCGAACAAAATTCGCCGGCGCACGAAGTTGATTATCTACAAGACGCTGATTAGATCGGTAGTCCTCTACGGCCACGAAACCTGGACTATGCTCGTGGAGGACCAACGCGCCCTTGGAGTTTTCGAACGAAAGGTTTTACGTACCATCTATGGTGGCGTGCAGATGGAAGACGGAACGTGGCGCAGGCGAATGAACCATGAGTTGTATCAGCTGCACATTCGTTGTATTGGTACGAACTTTCATGAAAAATAACGGATCAAAGACCAAAAATATCCACAAATTAGATCCAGGAAAAGAAGACTCCCAAAGTACCCACTCTCGATGGGGGATGCAACTACAATGTGTCTTCTAACTTATCGTCGTCCATATCTGGATATACTGAGTAGCTTGAACCATTTCTTTGGTCTGTATAGGACTTATTTATCCATATTTCCTGCACGAGAATTCGGAACGAAACAATATGAAAGCTATAAGGATGAATGGAAAGAGACTGCATTGCAATCAACTGAATGCACGGCTTTTATGCTATCGACATAGCCTAGACATTTCACACTATTTACTTCAATGCAAATAAAAACTTTGAAATATCTACCTGTCTCATTCACGAATCGCATTCTCCCTGTCGTTCTCTGTTCAAGGTCCTTGAAAGCACATGTGACCTTGTCTCACTTTACTGTATTCAATTGTGCGTTAAAATACTGGACCTGGAAATTCTATTCTGTACATAAATCTTTATTCGGGAATATGTGACCAAAAAGTAAACTTCGAATTCCAAAGCAAATTGAACATTCCAGGTTCCTGATAACTAATTAAGGTACAACAATAAAGTAGAAACACCAGATAATCTTAAAACGACGCCGTCAAGTAAAGAAGCATGAAAACAAAAAGAATAAAACTAAAAAAAGATGGAAGCCCTAGAAAGTCCATTGCATATTTATTACCCTTTTCTCAGACGATGGGATTTTCAAAAACATTTCAAAACTTTCTGATGCAATGGTTCTCAAATTCGTACAATCCGGTTTATTCATTTTTTTATTCAAAAATGTTTTTAGCTTCAAATATATAACCAATTCTTTTTAATTAATTATTTCATTCCGCATCTTTTTATTCGTTTTGTTCATCTGCGTTCATTTTACTTATTTTATTCGTTTCATTCTTTGGATTCACTCTGATCAGTTTACTCTTTTTGTGCATTTTACTCATATCATTCATTTAACTTATTTTATTCATTGTTTTCATTGTATGCATTTTATTCATTTTTTCCAGTTTATTCATTTTGTTCAGTTTCTTCATTTTAATAATCTGACTACTTTTCCAGTTTTAATCATTCCATCCAAATAATTTATTTGATTCAATTTATTTCTTTATATTAATTTTACCATTGTTCAATTTTTCATTTTAATCAATGCATTAAATTCTGCTCATTTTCTTCTTTTTATTCATTTTATCACTTCAGCTCATTTTGTTTATTTGATTCGTTTGTTTTATTTATGCATTTCATTTATTTTTTACTTTATTCATTTTGTTCATCCATTCTTTTTATTCATTTGATCCATTTCATTAATTTGATTCAGTGTATTCACTGGATGAATTAAATCAATTTGATTCATTTAATTCACTTGATTTATTTGATTCATGTGATTCATTTGATTCATTTGGTTCATTTGATTCATTTGATTCATTTGATTCATTTGATTCATTTGATTCATTTGATTCATTTGATTCATTTGATTCATTTGATTCATTTGATTTATTTGATTTATTTGATTCATTTGATTCATTTGATTCATTTGATTCATTTGATTCATTTGATTCATTTGATTCATTTGATTCATTTGATTCATTTGATTCATTTGATTCATTCGATTCATTTGATTCATTTGATTCATTTGATTCATTTGATTCATTTGATTCATTTGATTCATTTGATTCATTTGATTCATTTGATTCATTTGATTCATTTGATTCATTTGATTCATTTGATTCATTTGATTCATTTGATTCATTTGATTCATTTGATTCATTTGATTCATTTGATTCATTTGATTCATTTGATTCATTTGATTCATTTGATTCATTTGATTCATTTGATTCATTTGATTCATTTGATTCATTTGATTCATTTGATTCATTTGATTCATTTGATTCATTTGATTCATTTGATTCATTTGATTCATTTGATTCATTTGATTCATTTGATTCATTTGATTCATTTGATTCATTTGATTCATTTGATTCATTTGATTCATTTGATTCATTTGATTCATTTGATTCATTTGATTCATTTGATTCATTTGATTCATTTGATTCATTTGATTCATTTGATTCATTTGATTCATTTGATTCATTTGATTCATTTGATTCATTTGATTCATTTGATTCATTTGATTCATTTGATTCATTTGATTCATTTGATTCATTTGATTCATTTGATTCATTTGATTCATTTGATTCATTTGATTCATTTGATTCATTTGATTCATTTGATTCATTTGATTCATTAGATTCATTTGATTCATTTGATTCATTTGATTCATTTGATTCATTTGATTCATTTGATTCATTTGATTCATTTGATTCATTTGATTCATTTGATTCATTTGATTCATTTGATTCATTTGATTCATTTGATTCATTTGATTCATTTGATTCATTTGATTCATTTGATTCATTTGATTCATTTGATTCATTTGATTCATTTGATTCATTTGATTCATTTGATTCATTTGATTCATTTGATTCATTTGATTCATTTGATTCATTTGATTCATTTGATTCATTTGATTCATTTGATTCATTTGATTCATTTGATTCATTTGATTCATTTGATTCATTTGTTTCATTTGATTCATTTGATTCATTTGAATCATTTGATTCATTTAAATCATTCGAATCATTTGATTCATTTGATTCATTTGATTAATTTGATTAAATTGATTCATTTGTCTCATTTGATTCATTTGATTCATTTGATTCATTTGATTCATTTGATTCATTTGATTCATTTGATTCATTTGATTCATTTGATTCATTTGATTCATTTGATTCATTTGATTCATTTGATTCATTTGATTCATTTGATTCATTTGATTCATTTGATTCATTTGATTCATTTGATTCATTTGATTCATTTGATTCATTTGATTCATTTGATTCATTTGATTCATTTGATTCATTTGATTCATTTGATTCATTTGATTCATTTGATTCATTTGATTCATTTGATTCATTTGATTCATTTGATTCATTTGATTCATTTGATTCATTTGATTCATTTGATTCATTTGATTCATTTGATTCATTTGATTCATTTGATTCATTTGATTCATTTGATTCATTTGATTCATTTGATTCATTTGATTCATTTGATTCATTTGATTCATTTGATTCATTTGATTCATTTGATTCATTTGATTCATTTGATTCATTTGATTCATTTGATTCATTTGATTCATTTGATTCATTTGATTCATTTGATTCATTTGATTCATTTGATTCATTTGATTCATTTGATTCATTTGATTCATTTGATTCATTTGATTCATTTGATTCATTTGATTCATTTGATTCATTTGATTCATTTGATTCATTTGATTCATTTGATTCATTTGATTCATTTGATTCATTTGATTCATATGATTCATTTGATTCATTTGATTCATTTGATTCATTTGATTCATTTGATTCATTTGATTCATTTGATTCATTTGATTCATTTGATTCATTTGATTCATTTGATTCATTTGATTCATTTGATTCATTTGATTCATTTGATTCATTTGATTCATTTGATTCATTTGATTCATTTGATTCATTTGATTCATTTGATTCATTTGATTCATTTGATTCATTTGATTCATTTGATTCATTTGATTCATTTGATTCATTTGATTCATTTGATTCATTTGATTCATTTGATTCATTTGATTCATTTGATTCATTTGTTTCATTTGATTCATTTGAATCATTTGAATCATTTGATTCATTTAAATCATTCGAATCATTTGATTCATTTGATTAATTTGATTAATTTGATTAATTTGATTCATTTGTCTCATTTGATTCATTTGATTCATTTGATTCATTTGATTCATTTGATTCATTTGATTCATTTGATTCATTTGATTCATTTGATTCATTTGATTCATTTGATTCATTTGATTCATTTGATTCATTTGATTCATTTGATTCATTTGATTCATTTGATTCATTTGATTCATTTGATTCATTTGATTCATTTGATTCATTTGATTCATTTGATTCATTTGATTCATTTGATTCATTTGATTCATTTGATTCATTTGATTCATTTGATTCATTTGATTCATTTGATTCATTTGTTTCATTTGATTCATTTAATTCATTTGAATCATTTGAATCATTTGATTCATTTAAATCATTCGAATCATTTGATTAATTTGATTAATATGATTCATTTGTCTCATTTGATTCATTTGATTCATTTGATTCATTTGATTCATTCGATTCATTTGATTCATTTGATTCATTTGATTCATTTGATTCTTTTGATTCATTTGATTCATTTGATTCATTTGATTCATTTGATTCATTTGATTCATTTGATTCATTTGATTCATTTGATTCATTTGATTCATTTGATTCATTTGATTCATTTGATTCATTTGATTCATTTGATTCATTTGATTCATTTGATTCATTTGATTCATTTGATTCATTTGATTCATTTGATTCATTTGATGCATTTGATTCATTTGATTCATTTGATTCATTTGATCCATTTGATTCATTTGATTCATTTGATTCATTTGATTCATTTGATTCATTTGATTCATTTGATTCATTTGATTCATATGATTCATTTGATTCATTTGATTCATTTGATTCATTTGATTCATTTGATTCATTTGATTCATTTGATTCATTTGATTCATTTGATTCATTTGATTCATTTGATTCATTTGATTCATTTGATTCATTTGATTCATTTGATTCATTTGATTCATTTGATTCATTTGATTCATTTGATTCATTTGATTCATTTGATTCATTTGATTCATTTGATTCATTTGATTCAATTGATTCATTTGATTCATTTGATGCATTTGATGCATTTGATTCATTTGATTCATTTGATTCATTTGATTCATTTGATTCATTTGATTCATTTGATTCATTTGATTCATTTGATTCATTTGATTCATTTGATTCATTTGTTTCATTTGATTCATTTGATTCATTTGATTCATTTGATTCATTTGTTTCATTTGATTCATTTGATTCATTTGATTCATTTGAATCATTTGAATCATTTGATTCATTTGATTCATTTGATTCATTTGATTCATTTGATTCATTTGATTCATTTGATTCATTTGATTCATTTGATTCATTTGATTCATTTGATTCATTTGATTCATTTGATTCATTTGATTCATTTGATTCATTTGATTCATTTGATTCATTTGATTCATTTGATTCATTTGATTCATTTGATTCATATGATTCATTTGATTCATTTGATTCATTTGATTCATTTGATTCATTTGATTCATTTGATTCATTTGATTCATTTGATTCATTTGATTCATTTGATTCATTTGATTCATTTGATTCATTTGATTCATTTGATTCATTTGATTCATTTGATTCATTTGATTCATTTGATTCATTTGATTCATTTGATTCATTTGATTCATTTGATTCATTTGATTCATTTGATTCATTTGATTCATTTGATTCATTTGATTCATTTGATTCATTTGATTCATTTGATTCATATGATTCATTTGATTCATTTGATTCATATGATTCATTTGATTCATTTGATTCATATGATTCATTTGATTCATTTGATTCATTTGATTCATTTGATTCATTTGATTCATTTGATTCATTTGATTCATTTGATTCATTTGATTCATTTGATTCATTTGATTCATTTGATTCATTTGATTCATTTGATTCATTTGATTCATTTGATTCATTTGATTCATTTGATTCATTTGATTCATTTGATTCATTTGATTCATTTGATTCATTTGATTCATTTGATTCATTTGATTCATTTGATTCATTTGATTCATTTGATTCATTTGATTCATTTGATTCATTTGATTCATTTGATTCATTTGATTCATTTGATTCATTTGATTCATTTGATTCATTTGATTCATTTGATTCATTTGATTCATTTGATTCATTTGATTCATTTGATTCATTTGATTCATTTGATTCATTTGATTCATTTGATTCATTTGATTCATTTGATTCATTTGATTCATTTGATTCATTTGATTCATTTGATTCATTTGATTCATTTGATTCATTTGATTCATTTGATTCATTTGATTCATTTGATTCATTTGATTCATTTGATTCATTTGATTCATTTGATTCATTTGATTCATTTGATTCATTTGATTCATTTGATTCATTTGATTCATTTGATTCATTTGATTCATTTGATTCATTTGATTCATTTGATTCATTTGATTCATTTGATTCATTTGATTCATTTGATTCATTTGATTCATTTGATTCATTTGATTCATTTGATTCATTTGATTCATTTGATTCATTTGATTCATTTGATTCATTTGATTCATTTGATTCATTTGATTCATTTGATTCATTTGATTCATTTGATTCAGTTGATTCATTTTAATCATTTGATTCATTTGATTCATTTGATTCATTTGATTCATTTGATTCATTTGATTCATTTGATTCATTTGATTCATTTGATTCATTTGATTCATTTGATTCATTTGATTCATATGATTCATTTGATTCATTTGATTCATTTGATTCATTTGATTCATTTGATTCATTTGATTCATTTGATTCATTTGATTCATTTGATTCATTTGATTCATTTGATTCATTTGATTCATTTGATTCATTTGATTCATTTGATTCATTTGATTCATTTGATTCATTTGATTCATTTGATTCAATTGATTCATTTGATTCATTTGATTCATTTGATTCATTTGATTCATTTGATTCATTTGATTCATTTGATTCATTTGATTCATTTGATTCATTTGATTCATTTGATTCATTTGATTCATTTGATTCATTTGATTCATTTGATTCATTTGATTCATTTGATTCATTTGATTCATTTGATTCATTTGATTCATTTGATTCATTTGATTCATTTGATTCATTTGATTCATTTGATTCATTTGATTCATTTGATTCATTTGATTCATTTGATTCATTTGATTCATTTGATTCATTTGATTCATTTGATTCATTTGATTCATTTGATTCATTTGATTCATTTGATTCATTTGATTCATTTGATTCATTTGTTTCATTTGATTCATTTGATTCATTTGAATCATTTGAATCATTTGATTCATTTAAATCATTCGAATCATTTGATTCATTTGATTAATTTGATTAATTTGATTCATTTGATTCATTTGATTCATTTGTCTCATTTGATTCATTTAATTCATTTGATTCATTTGATTCATTTGATTCATTTGATTCATTTGATTCATTTGATTCATTTGATTCATTTGATTCATTTGATTCATTTGATTCATTTGATTCATTTGATTCATTTGATTCATTTGATTCATTTGATTCATTTGATTCATTTGATTCATTTGATTCATTTGATTCATTTGATTCATTTAATTCCTTGGATTCAATTGATTCATTTGATACATTTTATTCATATCTTCAATTTTATGCATTTAATGTTCAGTCATTCGTTTTAATTCATTCAATTTGTTAGTAAGAGTCGATTTATTCTATTAATCTTATAACTATTTCTAAATATAATCTTAATTTTTATTTAATAACCTAATCTAATTTGATTCGTGTATATTATAATTTTGATTTACATTAATTTTTCTACTCATTTTATGAATTTAAAAACCTAATATTTCATTTTTTGCTTTACTTTTTTTATTTCGGTCGTTTTGTTGATTTCTATAATTTATTCAGTTTATTCAAGATTGTATTCGTGCAAGACTAGCAACTGTTATCATCCCACCTGCTTGGGTGCTTACTTCTCGTGAGTTCTGCAAACTAATCCAATAGAGTGTGTGAATGTGTAAGAAATGTCTCATCTCACTGCTAGGTGGATTAAATCGGTTTTTTTTTATAATAGAGCTTTCGAAATACTTTAAAAATATTTTCACCTGCTAATGTTAGAAGTAAAATCGCTTGTTTTGGGACACTTCAATGTTTTTGTATAAGCAGTGGAATGCAGCTCGATTGATCTTCAGCACATGGCTGTATTAAATTAGTGAATCAGTTTCCTTCCTTCGATCATTCTTGCTAATAGTAATAATGATATTACGCGCGCGAATGTTAATTGCATAACAATCTGCATCATATTCAATCGTTTGTAGAGAGACAAATCAACTCATATTTGTCGTTTCATTGGTTATAATAATACGATGAATGTTATTTATATTTCGAAATCTTCAATTACACAGCTATTAGCATATTCAGCAGTCACATATCGCTTGAATCAACTAAACAACACTCACGACAATCAGTTGTCCGGAGTTGAAGTTGCATTTTTAACAATCTAAGAATCTGTTATAAATTCTCGGTGGCTAGCAACCAGAGCAATGAATACATGATAACACTTCTCCAAGTTGCATTGACTTGTGCAATTATTTACCTCACCCCACTGACAAAATTCCTGCCCGTGGCAAACGCGAGGGGAATGACACATACGGATTATCACGAATAGTCATGCCAATTGCTGAAATTTTTTCTACAATGAAATTTCTAGGTAAATAACAACGTTCAAATTCGTAATCATACTCGATCCATACGCAACTACACACTATCTATACTTATCTATACGTATGTATTCAAATCAAAGTACTCTGACTATTGATGGAATACGTCCGGCAACTGTCAAAACATTTGTTGTTTTCTACATATGAAGACAGTAAGGAATTCGCTCTAACAAAATTGTTTTAACCGAGTGATAACACTCATGTTTTAACGAATTGCTAACCTAACCTTGTAATGTTATAAAATAATAGTTAACGCCCATTTACTTTGCATTGATCGGCAAATGACAAATGTATAGTGACCGTATTATTTCTGAAAAGTGCGCCGACACAATAATATGGCTTTGAGGGTTACCTATTCATAATATTGATAGATTTTATTGGTTGGTTCAAGCATGACGCAAGGGACAAATACACCAACGGGACACATATGATTCGATATTCATTTTCCTCTTTCTCACATTGATACAGAGTGAGCATACTTGTGCGGCTCGCCAATGTGATGTGAAATTGGCAATACATGTTCAATATTCGTTAACTGTTTTCACATATTAGATGGAAGTTTTCGGATAATGGTAGTAAAGCACGCTTGTGCACGAATGTGATATAAAACAACTGATTAATGAAGTCTCATTTTATTAAGATGTATTAATGGATGAAATTTGTTCTATTTTCTAATTCAAATTTTGAATGTACGATACGGTCACTCCTGCATAATGCAATATTGATGAATATATCGATGGTTTCATCAAGTGTGACACATAACATTCGATATTTTCAGTTTTAGTATTACTAATCAGATCTAAATTGTAATCCTCGTCGCATGGCACAATATCGAAAAAACTACCCAGTAGTTCAACACCTCTTGATCGCGCACCTTCAGGAACCTTCACTGGCATCGTTGATAATGAGCATGAACAATTCTTCCCTTTGAGATATTTAAATCCATACACCTTACAGACAGCGAAACGTTTCTTGATTTTCAGCAGAACAAACACACCTACTGTAATGTCTGTATATACTGCGTTTGAGTCTCTCACTCCATTAATTGCGGCAGCTTCCAGTCCAGAATCACGAAAACGATACAATCTATCCGTCGAGCATTTTTGTAATCCAGATGTCAGCATCCATATAAAGGTCCTCTTTTTCACATGAACAATTTTATTCTTTCGATTTCTTATCCTGAAGACATGCTTAAAATTGCTGGAATCCTTTAAATTCAAGGTTTCTCCAATGTTGGAAAACAGTTCGGCTGATTCATATATATCGTCTTTGCCATCTGTTATCAATTCTTCGGGAATAGTAACGAATTCAAAATTTCCACACTCAAGTGTTGGTTTTGGCTTTGGCTGCCTTAAAACGATGCTTTCTTCGAATGAAATATCATCAAAATCAAATCCCAATTCGAGCGCGATTTCCAATGCTGCTTGCTTGGCTTGCTCCACTACAGCGGATATTTCGATATCACCGGGAAGTACTTCTTTGCGCGGGAAAATAGAAGTAGCCTTCAATCGAGGAAAAGCCAGATTGTGTCGTTGTCTTGCCATGATGTCTCTTTTGGTTTGTATTTTATTCAGACGAGCTTCGAATCCTTGCATCGTAAAATTGACTATAGTAGATTCTGTTGATGTGAATAATGAGCGAGCATCACGAAAAATTCCTTCACATGTCTGACTTTGAAGTAGTGTTATTGTGAATTCAAGATTCTTTGTTCTACATAGAACAACGAAATTAATTAACGTGTGGGCGTTTATTTCCAGTCCCCAGTAGGCATTAGTCGTTATACAGTTTTGTATATTGTTATGCTTCGAGATGCACCAATTGCGCCAGCACCTAATCAGGAACAGAGCTTTCCTGTAATTATAAACAATAATACTAAGTCTCCTTTCGAAGTTGTGGTTCCTTAAGATACAGTTGAAATATTGTTGCTTACAAAAGTGAGTTCTAATTCTATGTGTATGATGTAGGCGTACTAATGCTCATCACTCACCACACGTTAAAGATTCGTTGCGCCGGCGATAACGATGGATCCATGTACGAGGATATGATGCATGAAATATTTTTCAGGTATGCCACAGTGCCGTTGGAAAGAGGAATATGCTGATCGAGGCTTGACATGACTTGTTCAGATGTAATTTTTTCTACTGGTCGAAATTTCATCTTGTCCTTGTCACTAAGGTCTCCTTCGGCCAAGCCGTGTTGGTCTTTCGAAACATCACGCACTAGTTCTTCTAAATGTATTTTCGATACCTGAAGCCGACCTGAAAAATTTTAAGGTGGTCCAGATTATTATGCAAGTTCCTAATTGAAATTAGTTTTCATACCGAGTATCAACTGCTTGGTCTGATTGACAAGCCTCGTCCGAAATTTATTCGCTAGATGAGTTGGATCCTGAACGCATAGACTGTCATTGTTGGTGTTGGATACGAACCAAGCACTAAAGGGATTGTCGGTATGATTCGGTAGCTTCATTTTTTTCAACATAGCTCCAATGAATCGGCTATCACCATCAGTTGCTATGCAAACAACTTTAATGTCTTCTTTGTCCATTTCAGCTTGAACAAAGTTCCACTTGTTTAGAACATCGGATGTTGAAAATTTATTGTTCGTGCAGTAGTAAAGTATACAAAATGGAGCTGCGTCCATACAAATGGGTTGAGCCATGCATAGTTGAACGTTGCGTCCGATAGGGTTATCTTGTATATCAGCTAAAACTTTCCGTGGTGAAGAACATTTAAATAGGTTCATGATGGGCATTCCATTTGTGCCGATTGGTGCTACCAGACCAGAGAGTTTGTCTTCGTTCAGATTATATTCAATGCCACCGGTAATTCTGGTCGCATCTTCGCTCCAGCATATTGCAAGTGGGTATCGGTTTCTTTCCAGATATTCCTTCAGCTCTCTTATCATCAGCTTGCCCTCCGTAGAACATTCAGCACTTTTGCTTAAATAACGTTGCACTGTCCGAATGTGCGGTGAAGGAGTGTTTGCTCGATCGAACTCGTAGAGTTCCTTGCCTCCTTGTATGAATCTACAGGGCACATGTGATATGATTCATTATTTCCACAAGGTCTAAATGTAAATATCGTTACCTATATGTAAAAAGATCTTTTTCCAGCATAGTATACCGCATTCCTTGGCCACGGGTTTTGGCGCTACGAGATGACACATTTGATAATATGTCGATTGTATTTGAAGAAGTGATGGTGCGGACCTTTAAATCTCTGGTGCTGCGGTCGGCCGTTCCGTAGCACGATCCAAGTTTAACTGCTCGGCATCATATGAACAAGTGGCAACGAGGGACTCACGCATTTCGCCATTGCTGGATTCTTCATCACAGCACAATGTATCGTGGAACGTTTGAGTTATGTCAACTGTAACAAGATCTGACATAACCGGTTCATCGTTAGAAAATGACGTACACCCAGCCTCATATTGTGTCGGTTCATCTGATTCAGTACTCCACTGATAAGGACTGATTTTGTCCGACATGTTATCATCCAGACTCTCAACGACCATAGATTCGGTGTACAACGCGTCCGTCATTTGTCGCTTTGACGCTTCGTCGTCAACCAGTTTCGAGCTAAATATAGCAGCGAAAGGACGCTTTTGGCTATTCATCGTAGTCACAAATTCTACCTTATGGACGTTCTTGATGTGAGCAAAAAAGTTAGAAACCCTCCAACGACCAGTCTTCTCGGGACGACAAATAATATAGTTTGCTTGTTCGCATAAATTACACCGAACTTTGCCAAATACTCCATGGGCATCTTCACTAATACGTATATCAGTTTCAACCAACGACTTTAGAAAATGCTTCTGCTCTTCAGATCCATCGAACCTAATACACAGAATTGTAAATCAATATTGTACCAACATTTCCCTTTATTTAATTTTATCTTTTCTGGTAGAACAAGACAATCTTCTCACGCACAGAGTTTTCATTATCAATCGCATGATATTTTTTAGTTCCGGAATTATTGCTTTGGCTCCGTCTGGTGAAGAAACCGATTCCCCTTTTTTTAACAGCAGCTGCCACTAACTTGATGACGGCTCGCTCTCCAGCCATGAAACTAAATTCGGCTTTGAATATCCGGAAACAAAGTCGAAGGTTAGCGCCAACGGATCCAAGTGAAACACATCTTATATCGCTTTCGATTTCTCCAATTTCTGGATCCCCTAAATTGCCCAACGCGGCATTTATATATTCGGAGTACTCCAAACAAGCCATAACTGTTGTTGGTATTGGTCCAACTTCCTTCTGCATTGTGGCCCAAAAAATATCCTGAGAAAAGTAAATTTTATATAATTGAATATACTTATTATATCGAATAATTATTGGGCATCGAATCTTACCATAATCACGAAAACTACGACTTCTTCTGCCACCTCGGAGAAATTTTTTTATTTGGAATGACAACTGAAAACACGATGTACAAATCGCGAAGTTTGATCACAGTTTGCTGTGTTTAAAATACCTCTCAGTAATTGTCTATCCTTGTATGTATACAATTTCATACGCGTCAATCCGTTTCAAAGCACAACATCAAAACCTCGATCAAAGCAACACTCTTTGCATACGGACGATATTGTAGAAATGTTACTTTATCATTTCAAAAACAATGTCAGGCGTTTCCATTAAAAAGTCAAATCAGTACTCCCCTCGGGCAAACGTGGACATGCAGAGGTACACGGTCTCCATAACAAAATTTGTTACGCTAACATTTCGTTCCTTCCCAGATGGCTGTAAGGACGCGGCAGACATCGCCATTGGCATTATACCGTACAGAACTCTCGATTGATGATGGATAGCTACTCCCAGGTTCCATTCGCAAATTTTTTGTGAAATTATGCTTGTTCTGTTCAATTAAGGACTAGCAATTACGAGTTGTACGGTCATCCTGCTCATGCTCAATTGGAAAAGGAAGCACACAAACGCTTTCAAGACGAGGTGGAATTGAAACTTAAGCGGTTTCATATACGAAGTAGGACTGTTAAAATGGGTATTTTGAATACTGGTGACAAAATAGACAGATTAACCTGACCTATTACAAATCTAAAACGTTTTTGATGCGCTGGAGCTCAATCATTTTTTGAACATTATTTTCAGTATATGTTAAGGCATTTGTATAAGTAGAAAACAGCAATTTTAGGTCTGTTTTCGAAGTAATGGTTTGTCGAATCTCTTTTGTCTCTTTTTGTCTACTGCATTTACCTAACCTGCTGTGCTTTTTGGTACAATAAGCGAGTTAGACAACATGACGACATGCACACTTTTCATGCTGCGATCATCAGTGGTTCTCAAGTAACGTCTGTTGAGCGATTACTTTGTTAATAAAGTATGAAATGGCATCAAAGCAAGTTAAATGCGACTGCTTTGTAAATTCAATTTAATTTCGATTTTTTCTTTGTGATTACCAACAAAACGACCGAAATAAAAAAGTAAATCAAAAAATGAAATACTAGGTTTTTAAATTCATAAAATGAGTAGAAAAATTAATGTAAATCAAAATTATAAAATACACGAATGAAATTAGATTAGGTTATCAAATAAAAATTAAGATTATATTTAGAAATAGTTATAAGAATAATAGAATAAATTGATTCATACTAACAAATTGAATGAAATAAAACAAATGACTGAACAAATGAATCAAATCATTCAAATGATTCAAATGAATCAAATGATTCAAATAAATCAAATGAATCAAATGAATCAAATGAATCAAATGAATCAAATGAATCAAATGAATCAAATGAATCAAATGAATCAAATGAATCAAATGAATCAAATGAATCAAATAAATCAAATGAATCAAATGAATCACATGAATCACATGTATCAAATGAATCAAATTAATCAAATGCATTAAATGAATCAAATTGATTTAATTCATCCAGTGAATATAATGAATCAAATGAATGAAATGGATCAAATGAATAAAATGAATGGATGAACAAAATGAATAAAGTAAAAAATAAATGAAATGCATAAATAAAACAAACGAATCAAATAAACAAAATGAGCTGAAGTGATAAAATGAATAACAAGAAGAAAATGAGCAGAACAAAATGCATTGATAAAAATGAAAAATTAAACAATGGTAAAAGGTTATAAATTAATATAAAGAAATAAATTGATCAAATAAATTATTTGGATGAAATGATTAAAACTGAAAAAGTAGACAGATTATTAAAATGAAGAAACTGAACAAAATTAATAAACTGGAAAAAATGAATAAAATGCATACAATGAAAACAATGAATAAAATAAGTTAAATGAATGATATAAGTAAAATGCACAAAAAGAATAAACTGATTAGAGTGAATCCAAAGAATGAAACGAATAAAATAAGTAAAATGAACGCAGATGAACAAAACGAATAAAAAGATTTGGAATGAAATAATTAATTAAAATGAAATGGTCATATATATGAAGCTAAAAACATTTTTGAATAAAGAAAATGAATAAACCGGATTGTACGAATTTGAGAACCATTGCATCAGAAAGTTTTGAAATGTTTTTGAAAATTCCATCTTCTGAGAAAAGGCTAATAAATATGCAATGGACTTTCTAGGGCTTCCATCTTTTTTTGGTTTTATTCTTTTTGTTTTCATGCTTCTTTACTTGACGGCGTCGTTTTAAGATTATCTGGTGTTTCTACTTTATTGTTGGACCTTAATTAGTTATCAGGAACCTGGAACGTTCAATTTGCTTTGGAATTCGAAATTTATTTTTTGATCACATATTCCCGAAAAAAAAGGTTTATGTACAGAATAGAATTTACTGGTCCAGTATTTTAACGCGCAATTGAATATAGTAAAGTGAGACAAGGTCACATGTGCTTTCAAGCCCCTTGCACAGAGAACGACAGGGAGAATGCGATTCGTGAATGAGACAGGTAGATATTTCAAAGTTTTTATTTGCATTGAAGTAAATAGTGTGAAATGTCTAGGCTATGTCGATAGCATAAAAGCCGTGCAATCAGTTGATTGCAATGCAGTCTCTTTCCATTCATCCTCATAGCTTTCTTATTGTTTCGTTCCGAATTCTCGTGCAGGAAATATGGATAAATAAGTCATATACAGACCAATACTGTGAAAAAGAAATGGTTCAAACTACTCAGTATATCCAGATATGGACGACGATAAGTTAGAAGACACATTGTAATTGCATCCCCCATCGAGAGTGGGTACTTTGGGAGACTTCTTTTCCTGGATCTAATTTGTGGATATTTTTGGTCTTTGATCCGTTATTTTTGATGAAAGTTCGTACCAATACAACGAATGTGCAGCTAATACAACTCATGGTTCATTCGCCTGCGCCACGTTCCGTCTTCCATCTGCACGCCACCATATATGGTACGCAACACCATTCGTTCGAAAACTCCAAGGGCGCGTTGGTCCTCCACGAGAATAGTCCAAGTCTCGTGGCCGTAGAGGACCACCGATCTAATCAGCGTCTTGTTGATAATCAACTTCGTGCGGCGGCGAATTTTGTTCGACCGGAGCGTCCTACGGAGTCCAAAGTAGGCACGATTTCCCGCCAAGATCCGTCTCTGAATTTCACTGCTGTTATCATTGTCGTCGGTTACCAGTGAGCCCAAATACATGAATTCGTCAACCATCTCGATTTCGTCACCGTCAATCCGAACTCGGGTGGGAGGTTCACATTGTCTAGAACCTCTTCCTCTCATGCATTTTGTCTTCGAAACGTTGATGACAAGTTCAATCCTGCTGGCTTCAGCTTTCAGTCTTTGAGCATATGTTTCATTCAAAATTCGATAGAGATACGAATAGTGTAAATATCGCACGTGGAATGTCTCTTTTGAAAATTTCCATCGTCAAACTTTCATATTACCCAGTTAAGCCAAATATTTTTCTGATATAGCCATGAATTTCCTTAATTATAGTGTAAATACAGGCTTTGAATACAATTGAATTAAAGTTGAGTTGATGTAGCAGCAGACAAAAAATAGTTTTGTGTTCTCAAACCTTCGCAATTACAATTAATAAATATTTCAGATTGGCATCATAAATAATGTAAGTAGTAATTTTTGCGCCATAACCAGTATAACCTGAATCTTGCAAAAGAGATAAATTTTCGCTAGATTTTTGGGCTTCAAACATACAGTTGCTTTCGGTGACGCCACAAGTATAATTATATTAGAAATCTTTCATCTCACTACTAGGTGAATTACTTGTTGATCTGTGTATTGATATATTATCCAACATTTACCTCATGATTGAACGCAATGCCTAATCCAAGGAATAAATACTAGAACTCAATGTTTCTTTATCAACACATTATTTTGTATTTGAAATGAACTTATATATTGATTTTTGAGAAATAGTTCATTTATTATAAAGGTAATTCACAAAATGTTCTCAACATCGAATTCCTTGAATCACGTAGATGTGTTTTCATACCCCAATATTCAAAATCGGTTTAGTTTTGCCCCTAAAACACCAGTAAAGCAATACTCTGTATGAAACAATCTCATTTTTAATTAGTGGAAATTGGTAAGCGAGGACTAAAAATACAAAATGGCTAATATCTCCGCCGCTCGTGCACAGATTTAGACAATCTATAGCTTGTTAGAAAGGAATTTTTACAAGCTTTCTATTTATGTGCAGCTTGTTGGACAATAATGTATTGTTCGAAAGTTTTTTGCAAAAAACCTGCTGTGTTTTGACAAAATCGCTCATATCTCAGAAAGTAAACAACATATCGAAAATCAAAAATAATAGTGTCAAATGGTAACGTTAGGCCTTTCATTTGAAACTAATTTCAAATAGATCGGTTCAGCCATTGCTGAGATAATTACATGACATTTTGTACATACATACATACACACATACACACACACACATACAGACATTGTCTCAAGTTGTCTAGCTGAGTCGATTGGTATATGAGACTCGGCCCTCCGGGCCTCGGAAAAAGTTTTCAAAGTTTGAGCGAATCCTATACATTTCTTTTGTAAGAAATGTAAAAAGTTACATTATACGGCTAGATCCGGCAAAGTTGCTGAAGAAGTATTACAAAACAATATTTCAGCTGTACAAAAAATATTCGAACTCTTCCGATCTTGTCCGATCCACCAATCCCAAGCGATTTGAAAATATTGAATTTTTTACTAATTTGAGGTACACCGAAATGCTGTAGGGCCAAATATCATGTTTGCCAAAATGTATCTCTATGAAAATATGCACACGCGTCCCTTTTTTCTCCCTTTCCCACTGATCAAATGTTTATGCAACTGGAAAAACAAATGTATTCACAAAGATCACCTAGAAATTACTAGTATTCGAAAGGATATAGAAAATTGGCCTCTGCACTGGTAGGTGGGTAGATGCCAAATTGTTCCATAATCTAGTAATTGTCTATTTTTAGTTCATATTAAGGCATAATAACAACAATTGCAGCAGCAAATAATTTTGACCAGGATTCGACCCCAATTACTCCTCTGTGTGTTGTTTCGATTGGAGGAAACCAAACTCGGACCTCGACGTAATAGTCTTACAACAGCAGCTAAGCGCAGTGACAGTGGAGTTATTGTATGGGGTATTATATGTCCACTAGAAGTGCTAGAAATTTGGTCTTCATTGATGGAATCCCTAATAAAAAAATTATACACCATCTTTAACCCATATAGTCCAACGATTCCACATATTGTATGGATGATACCCTGAACAGATCGTTAGGCTCTTGGATCATTAGATGTTTATGAGGGATGATGGATCAGAATGTGTATTTTAATATGAATATCTTAAAATAAATTTTAAAGCAAAGCTTCCGTAAAATGGTACTTTTACTAAGAAATGGTGGTTATTGGAAATTCGATCAGTAGAAGAACCTAAAGCATAAGGCGTGCAAAAAACGTTCAGAGTAGGGTAATTTGGGGAGAGATGCCACACATTTTTAAAAATCGATCCTGCATCAAAGTAAACCATTCAATAATTGATGAAATCATTTTTATCAATTGCGACAAGTCTCTAAAATACAGTGAAATGGTTTTTGTCATAAACAAAAAAATCATCAAATTTCCACGAACATTTTACAAAAAAGGTCATTGCGGGAGAGATGCCGCATGTGCGGGTGAGACGCCGCACTGTGGTCATAAACTGAAAAGTGGTGAACAAAAGTATTTTTTGGCTCTCATTGATGTTTTTGTGATTAAGTGTCTTCAGCTGAGTTTCATGAAGTTTGATTACACCTATAAATCGGCTAGCACCTTCACTTTTCTTAAGGGGGTACTACCATTTCCAGAAGCATTTTTTTATTCAATATTTTTAAAATATTTTTCTTTCTCAACCTTGTGTAAGGGTTAAGTTGGAGTAACTTAATTCAGGGCACTATTTATCTATATGCTTGTACGAGCGATATACATATCTATGTGTTGGTAGCAGTTCCTTACAAGCACTGTTTGGCTGTTTCTCCCAATGAATTTATACAACATAGGTTTGTTCTTGAAAGATTCATTTTGAAAAAGCATCAATTCGTTAAAATTTTCGCTTTTACCTCAATATTGACATCACTACAAATCAATGCGTTCACGAAAATTAGTGTCTGAAACTTTAAAAAATAAACCGAAGTAACTAATACTTAGATACATATCACCCGTTTAAATATATAGATAAATAGACTCATAATCCTATATGTCACTGTGTAAAATCCGTTAGTTTGTGGATATAGCTTATTAAGAACCTATACCTGACGCAAATTGTCATTTAATGACATTCCGAGGTGAAAAAAATACATTTTAGCTATGCATCCTCTTCCATTGAGTGCGACATCTTACCCGCAATTTTGTTGCGGCATCTCTCCCAATTGTAGGGGAGAGATGCCGCACGACAACATTTTCCTTTCAAATTATGGATGATCGTGCCCACGATCAGAATGCCTTCTAAAAGGTCCCAACTATTCAACCGATACATGATTTACCAAAAAAATCGAACAATTTAAAAAAAAAACCGATTTAATCCACCTAGCAGTGAGATGAAACATTTCTTACACATTTCACTATTGGATTAGTTTGCAGAACTCACGAGAAGTATGCACCCAACTAGAGATGGGATGAAAACAGTTCTAGTTTTCTAGTAGGGTTGGGAGTACCGGTTTTACCGTTACCGAAAACCGGTAAAACCGTCCATATATTAAATACCGAAATACCGGTTTTGCAAGAATAAAAAACCGGTATTTTCGATATTTTTTTAGCGAAAACTATTTAAATAATTTTTCGTTGTTTTTTTTATAATAGAACTTTCGAAATACTTTAAAAATATTTTCACCTACTAATGTTAGAAGTAAGATCGCCTGTTTTGGGACACTTCAATGTTTTTGTATAAGCAGTGGAATGCAGCTCGATTGATCTTCAGCACATGGCTGTATTAAATTAGTGAATCAGTTTCCTTCCTTCGATCATTCTTGCTAATAGTAATAATGTTATTACGCGCGCGAATGTTAATTGCATAACAATCTGCATCATATTCAATCGTTTGTAGAGAGAGAAATCAACTCATATTTGTCGTTTCATTGGTTATAATAATACGATGAATATTATTTATATTTCGAAATCTTCAGCTATTAGCATATTCAGCAGTCACATATCGCTTGAATCAACTAAACAACACTCACGACAATCAGTTGTCCGGAGTTGAAGTAGCATTTTTAACAATCTAAGAATCTGTTATAAATTCTCGGTGGCTAGCAACCAGAGCAATGAATACATGATAACACTTCTCCAAGTTGCATTGACTTGTGCAATTATTTACCTCACCCCACTGACAAAATTCCTGCCCGTGGCAAACGTGGAGATGCAGAGGTACACGGTCTCCATAACAAAATTTGTTACGCTAACATTTCGTTCCTTCCCAGATGGCTGTAAGGACGCGGCAGACATCGCCATTGGCATTATACCGTACAGAACTCTCGATTGATGATGGATAGCTACTCCCACGTTCCATTCGCAAATTTTTTGTGAAATTATGCTTGTTCTGTTCAATTAAGGACTAGCAATTACGAGTTGTACGGTCATCCTGCTCATGCTCAATTGGAAAAGGAAGCACATAAACGCTTTCAAGACGAGGTGGAATTGAAACTTAAGCGGTTTCATATACGAAGTAGGGCTGTTAAAATGGGTATTTTGAATACTGGTGACAAAATAGACAGATTAACCTGACCTATTACAAATCTAAAACGTTTTTGATGCGCTGGAGCTCAAACATTTTTTGAACATTATTTTCAGTATATGTTAAGGCATTTGTATAAGTAGAAAACAGCAATTTTAGGTCTGTTTTCGAAGTAATGGTTTGTCGAATCTCTTTTGTCTCTTTTTGCCTTTCTCATATAAAGAACTCGACTTTTTAACCGAGGTCCGGAGGGCCGAGTGTCATACACCATTCGATTCAGTTCGTCGAGATCGGCAAATGTCTGTGTGTGTATGTATGTGTGTGTGTATGTGTGTGTGTGTGTCATTTAAACTCACACAATTTTCTCAGAGATGGCTGAACCGATTTTCGCAAACTTAGTTTCATCTGAAAGGTATAACGCTCCCATTGAATTTTTACTATTGAATTTTTAGTTGATCCGACTTCCGGTTCCGGAGTTACGGGTTGAAGACTGCGGTCACACTGCAAATTCCCATATAAACTGGCACCACCATGATGTTCAAATGATGTAAAACATATTAAAATTGATGTAACATTACTCTAGTTTGCGGGTCTGGATCACTAATGATCAATCAAAGCAGCTTTGACCACATTGGCCACCTATGACGGTTCATGACGCCCCCGGGGAACCCGCCAAGTTCCTAAGCTAATATCACACCCATTCCCCAACGAATTCTCTACCGATTTTTACAAACTTGATTTCAAATGAAAGATACAGTAATACCATTGACTGCTGCTGAATTTCATTCGGTTCTGACTCTTGATTCCGGAGTTACAGGGGTGTTAGGATACACTGGAATTTCCCATATAAATCGGTACAATCGTAATACCTCAGAGGCTAAAAACTATTGAAATGGTCACCAAATTACTTCTAATCGCAGATCTAGATAACTGATTGTCAATCAAACATTCTTTGAATATATTGTCCGGAATTCCGGGCATATTCCACAATTAAAGTCACATCGGTTCTTCGGTGATGACTGAACCGATTTTCTCAAACCAAGTCTCAAATGGAAGGCAAAATATGCAGTTGAGTATTACGTCGCCGCCCCTCCTCCCCCCGCCTTGCCATTACACCTCTCTCCTTCATCACTCTCCTCCCCTTGGACCACCCTCACGCCCGCATTTCCTTCATCCACCCCGTATACCGAAATAAGATGAAGGATTTCTGACGCATCCTCCACTCTCACTCTACTAACCCCCCATTCCCTTCACTTTCAAACCCATTCCACCAACATTTCAAAATATAATTACATGAAGATAACATTGAACTCATGCTGATTAAGGTAATTAAATACTATTCTTTTGCCTTTCTCATATAGAAAGGTTATGCAATTGCTCCAAAAACCGACTTCCTAACCGAAGCCCGGAGGGCCGAGTCTCGTATAACATTCGACTCAGTTCGCCGAGATCGCAAAATATCTGTGTGTATGTATGTGTGTTTGTATGAGCGTATGTATGTGTGCATGTGTGCATGTATGTATGTATGTATGTATGTATGTATGTATGTATGTATGTATGTATGTGTGTGTATGTGCGGATTTGTTAACAAAATGTCCACATCGGTTTCTCGGAGATGGTTGAACCGATTTTTAGAAACTAAGATTCAAATGAAAGGTATACTATTCTCATAGGTTGCTATTGAATTTCATTTTCAACCGACATCTTGTTCCGGATTACGAGTTGAAGAGTATGGTTACAAAACAAAATTTGTTGATTTGTCCACATCGGTTTCTCGGAATTTTCTGAACCGATTTTGACAAACTTGATTTTAAATGGAAGGTCCATCAGCTGCTGTTGAATTTTGTGTGGATCCGAGTTCTGGTTCCTGAATTACAGGGTGATACGTACGATCACGCAGCAAATCTCGATTCTAACGAATTCTGCGATGAATGTAAAAAGGTAAAATTTTTGCCTTTCTCAATAGAGAGGTATTGCAATTGCTCTGAAAACCGACTTTTTAACGGAGGCCCGGAGGGCCGAGTGGCATATACCATTCGATTCAGTTCGTCGAGTTCGGCAAATGTCTGAGCGTGTGTATGTATGTGTGTATGTATGTATGTGTGTGTATGTGCGTCTGTGTGTGTATGTGACCAAAAATGTCACTCATTTTTCTCAGAGCTGGCTGAACCGATTTTGACAAACTTAGTCTCAAATGAAAGATACAACGTTCCCATAGGCTGCTATTGAATTTCTGATGGATCCGACTTCCGGTTCCGGAATTACAGGGTGGTGAGCACGATCACGCAGAAAATGTCGATTTTAATAAATTCTGCAATGAATGTATAAAGGTGAAATTTTTTCCAAAATATGACCACAACTGCTTCGATTTGTAGTATTAGGTCACTAACATCCATTCAAAGTCTTTTTGGCCACATTGGCCACCATCATCGGTTCTGGAAGCCCCGGCGGAAGTATCCAAATTCAGAATAACAGTCACATCGGTTTCTCGGAGATGGCTAGACCGATTCAACCAAACTTAGTCTCAAATGAAAGGTGTTGCGCCTTCGTAAATGGTTATTTAATTTCATCCCGATCTGACTTCCGGTTCCGGAGTTACAGGTTGTGGCGTGCGATCACATAGCAAATTGCGATTCAAACCGATACTCCGATGAAAGCAAAAAAGGTAAAAATTTCGCTAAAATGTCTCTCAAACAACTTAAATTTGCTGTTCTAGGTCACCGACGGCCAACCAAACTTTCGTTGACTACATTGACAACCATAGATGGTTCCGGAAGTGCCCGGGAAAAGCGGCCAGTATCCCCACAGATGTCTATAAAATTTCGTACGGATCGCTTGGATGCGTCCGGAAATATAGACTAATCCATCCGGTCACATATGAAATTCCGATATAAGCCGGAACTAAATTTTTTTTCAAAGGGGGGACCCCATGAAATTTCAGAAATCAAATTCGTTTTTGATGCCAAACATCTTTAAAATGCATGAAACGTCGAGATTTTATGTTATCTCGAAATTTTTTTTTATGAGATTCGACTTTTTGGGACTGCCGATTTCGCACCTTTTTGCCTTTCTCATATAAAGAAAGGCTATGCAATCACTGTAAAAATCGACTTTTCAACCGAGGCCCGGAGGGCCGAGTGTCATACACCATTCGATTCAGTTCGTCGAGATCGGCAAATGTCTGTGTGTGTGTGTCATTTAAACTCACACAATTTTCTCAGAGATGGCTGAACCGATTTTCGCAAACTTAGTTTCATCTGAAAGGTATAACGCTCCCATAAGCTACTATTGAATTTTTAGTTGATCCGACTTCCGGTTCCGGAGTTACGGGTTGAAGAGTGCGATCACACAGCAAATTCCCCATATAAACTGGTACCACCATGATGTTCAAATGATGTAAAACATATTAAAATTGATGTAACATTACTCTAGTTTGCGGGTCTGGATCACTAATGATCAATCAAAGCAGCTTTGACCACATTGGCCACCTATGACGGTTCATGACGCCCCCGGGGAACCCGCCAAGTTCCTAAGCTAATATCACACCCATTCCCCAACGAATTCTCTACCGATTTTTACAAACTTGATTTCAAATGAAAGATACAGTAATACCATTGACTGCTGCTGAATTTCATTCGGTTCTGACTCTTGCTTCCGGAGTTACAGGGGTATTAGTAAGGATACACTGGAATTTCCCATATAAATCGGTACAATCGTAATACCTCAGAGGCTAAAAACTAATGAAATGGTCTCCAAATTACTTCTAATCGCAGATCTAGATAACTGATTACCAATCAAACATTCTTTGACGATATTGTCCACTATCGACGATTCCGGAAGTCCGGAATTCCAGGCATATTCTACAATTATTGTCACATCGGTTCTTCGGTGATGACTGAACCGATTTTCTCAAACCAAGTCTCAAATGGAAGGCAAAATATGCAGTTGAGTATTGCGTCAGAGTCAGATGAAAGGTATAATATTCCCATAGGTTGCTATTGAATTTCATTTTCAACCGACATCTTGTTGCGGATTACGAGTTGAAGAGTATGGTTACAAAACAAAATTTGTTGATTTGTCCACATCGGTTTCTCGGAATTTTCTGAACCGATTTGGCAAACTTGATTTTAAATGAAGCTCGCTCGGTCCATCAGCTGCTGTTGAACTTTGTGTGGATCCGAGTTCTGGTTCCTGAATTACAGGGTGATACGTACGATCACGCAGCAAATCCCGATTCTAACGAATTCTGCGATGAATGCAAAAAGATGATTTTTTTTTCCAAAATGTAAACACAACTGTTGAATTTGTAGATCTAGGTCACCAACAGTCATTCAAAGTCTCTTTGGCCACACTGGCCACCATTGACGGATCCGGAAGCATCCAAATTCAGAATAACGGTTATATTGGTTTCTCGAAAATGGATAGACCGATTTGATCAACTTAGTCTCAAATGAAAGGTGTTGCGTCCCCGGAAACTGATATTAAATTCCATCTTCATCCGACTTCCGGCTCCGGAGTTACGGGTTGTGGAGTGCGATCACATAGAAAACTCCGATTCAAACCGATACCGCGATGAATGCAAAAAGGTGCTCTTATATATACTTACCAAGTGTAATAAGAATGAAAGACATTTCCATAATGTTATTTTGTACGAACCAGCTATTAAATCATAGTTTGGAGAAATGAGAAAGGCACAATTGCACCTCTAGGTGGATTAAAACAGGTTTTTCAATTTTATATTAATGTAGCTGTTTTTCTTTTACAAAATTTTAGAACTGGAATAATGATTTCTTTTCTTGTATATTGTTGTCATGTCGTGTATAATAAAAATGTAATATATACATTTGGAAGCTTATAATGAATATAAACAACGCAAAAATTCTCGTGTTCATGATTGAGAAAGGCACAATTGCACCGCTAGGTGGATTAAAACAGGTTTTGTCTACTGCATTTAGCTAACCTGCTGTGCTGTTTTGGTACAATAAGCGAGTTAGACAACATGACGACATGCACACTTTTCATGCTGCGATCATCAGTGGTTCTCAAGTAACGTCTGTTGAGCGATTACTTTGTTAATAAAGTATGAATTGGCATCAAAGCAAGTTAAATGCGACTGCTTTGTAAATTCAATTTAATTTCGATTTTTTCTTTGTGATTACCGGTTTTTAGCGGTTTTACCGGTTTTTTCATTTTCAATGCCGAAAATACCGGTTTCTCAAAATGCCTCGGTTGTCCCAACCCTAGTTTCTAGTCTTGCACGAATAAAATCTCGAATAAATCATAGAAATCAACAAAACGACCGAAATAAAGAAGTAAAGCAAAAAATGAAATAATAGGTTTTTAAATTCATAAAATGAGTAGAAAAATTAATGTAAATCAAAATTATAAAATACACGAATGAAATTAGATTAGGTTATCAAATAAAAATTAAGATTATATTTAGAAATAGTTATAAGAATAATAGAATAAATTGATTCATACTAACAAATTGAATGAAATAAAACAAATGACTGAACAAATGAATCAAATCATTCAAATGATTCAAATGAATCAAATGATTCAAATGAATCAAATTAATTAAATGAATCAAATGAATCAAATGAATCAAATGAATCAAATGAATCAAATGAATCAAATGAATCAAATGAATCAAATGAATCAAATAAATCAAATGAATCAAATGAATCACATGAATCACATGTATCAAATGAATCAAATGCATTAAATGAATCAAATTGATTTAATTCATCCAGTGAATACAATGAATCAAATGAATGAAATGGATCAAATGAATAAAATGAATGGATGAACAAAATGAATAAAGTAAAAAATAAATGAAATGCATAAATAAAACAAAGGAATCAAATAAACAAAATGAGCTGAAGTGATAAAATGAATAACAAGAAGAAAATGAGCAGAATAAAATGCATTGATAAAAATGAAAAATTAAACAATGGTAAAAGTCCTATTTTTACCATTTTTTTTTTGTTAACCATTTTTGTTAACGACCTATTGAGTTAATTTGTCAACAGTTTTTTCGGCATTTAATTAGCAAGGGACTGGAAGGTGAAGTATATTTTTCAATATTTAGAGCCATAGTACTCAAGGGAGAGCAAGGTGTTGAAAGGAGAAAGTTTAGAAAAGCGTGGAAGGATCATATATGCAAGCTTAGAGCTCACCGGCGACTTAACCCTTTGTCTGCTACCGTAGTGGTCAAGGTCTTTTGGCATTAGAAATGCGAATCACCTGAGTCTACGGCATGTCCGAACAAGCGTAAAGTAACTTGTTACTTCATGCTGTCGGAACCGACAAAAAGTTAAGTCACGGTAAACTTCCACACTAAGCATTTGCGACGTTGAAACTCATTGAATGAGCCAGTTTTTGTTTGTTCCCTCACCAATTGCCTGCCTGAGTGATTTTATTTTATCGACTATTGTGACTGGCTCAGCGTGTGTGACAATATGGTCACATGTGTTGCTGATTTGCACGGTGTCGGCAGCTTTCACCCAACGCTGCAACGATGAATCCCCATCACGGTAAGTTCTATTTTTACCATTTTTTTTTTGTTAACCATTTTTGTTAACGACCTATTGAGTTAATTTGTCAACAGTTTTTTCGGCATTTAATTAGCAAGGGACTGGAAGGTGAAGTATATTTTTCAATATTTAGAGCCATAGTACTCAAGGGAGAGCAAGGTGTTGAAAGGAGAAAGTTTAGAAAAGCGTGGAAGGATCATATATGCAAGCTTAGAGCTCACCGGCGACTTAACCCTTTGTCTGCTACCGTAGTGGTCAAGGTCTTTTGGCATTAGAAATGCGAATCACCTGAGTCTACGGCATGTCCGAACAAGCGTAAAGTAACTTGTTACTTCATGCTGTCGGAACCGACAAAAAGTTAAGTCACGGTAAACTTCCACACTAAGCATTTGCGACGTTGAAACTCATTGAATGAGCCAGTTTTTGTTTGTTCCCTCACCAATTGCCTGCCTGAGTGATTTTATTTTATCGACTATTGTGACTGGCTCAGCGTGTGTGACAATATGGTCACATGTGTTGCTGATTTGCACGGTGTCGGCAGCTTTCACCCAACGCTGCAACGATGAATCCCCATCACGGTAAGTTCTATTTTTACCATTTTTTTTTGTTAACCATTTTTGTTAACGACCTATTGAGTTAATTTGTCAACAGTTTTTTCGGCATTTAATTAGCAAGGGACTGGAAGGTGAAGTATATTTTTCAATATTTAGAGCCATAGTACTCAAGGGAGAGCAAGGTGTTGAAAGGAGAAAGTTTAGAAAAGCGTGGAAGGATCATATATGCAAGCTTAGAGCTCACCGGCGACTTAACCCTTTGTCTGCTACCGTAGTGGTCAAGGTCTTTTGGCATTAGAAATGCGAATCACCTGAGTCTACGGCATGTCCGAACAAGCGTAAAGTAACTTGTTACTTCATGCTGTCGGAACCGACAAAAAGTTAAGTCACGGTAAACTTCCACACTAAGCATTTGCGACGTTGAAACTCATTGAATGAGCCAGTTTTTGTTTGTTCCCTCACCAATTGCCTGCCTGAGTGATTTTATTTTATCGACTATTGTGACTGGCTCAGCGTGTGTGACAATATGGTCACATGTGTTGCTGATTTGCACGGTGTCGGCAGCTTTCACCCAACGCTGCAACGATGAATCCCCATCACGGTAAGTTCTATTTTTACCATTTTTTTTTGTTAACCATTTTTGTTAACGACCTATTGAGTTAATTTGTCAACAGTTTTTTCGGCATTTAATTAGCAAGGGACTGGAAGGTGAAGTATATTTTTCAATATTTAGAGCCATAGTACTCAAGGGAGAGCAAGGTGTTGAAAGGAGAAAGTTTAGAAAAGCGTGCATTTGTAATGCCAAAAGACCTTGACCACTACGGTAGCAGACAAAGGGTTAAGTCGCCGGTGAGCTCTAAGCTTGCATATATGATCCTTCCACGCTTTTCTAAACTTTCTCCTTTCAACACCTTGCTCTCCCTTGAGTACTATGGCTCTAAATATTGAAAAATATACTTCACCTTCCAGTCCCTTGCTAATTAAATGCCGAAAAAACTGTTGACAATGGTAAAAGGTTATAAATTAATATAAAGAAATAAATTGATCAAATAAATTATTTGGATGAACCGACTTTTTAACGGAGGCCCGGAGGGCCGAGTGGCATATACCATTCGATTCAGTTCGTCGAGTTCGGCAAATGTCTGAGCGTGTGTATGTATGTGTGTATGTATGTATGTGTGTGTATGTGCGTCTGTGTGTGTATGTGACCAAAAATGTCACTCATTTTTCTCAGAGCTGGCTGAACCGATTTTGACAAACTTAGTCTCAAATGAAAGATACAACGTTCCCATAGGCTGCTATTGAATTTCTGATGGATCCGACTTCCGGTTCCGGAATTACAGGGTGGTGAGCACGATCACGCAGAAAATGTCGATTTTAATAAATTCTGCAATGAATGTATAAAGGTGAAATTTTTTCCAAAATATGACCACAACTGCTTCGATTTGTAGTATTAGGTCACTAACATCCATTCAAAGTCTTTTTGGCCACATTGGCCACCATCATCGGTTCTGGAAGCCCCGGCGGAAGTATCCAAATTCAGAATAACAGTCACATCGGTTTCTCGGAGATGGCTAGACCGATTCAACCAAACTTAGTCTCAAATGAAAGGTGTTGCGCCTTCGTAAATGGTTATTTAATTTCATCCCGATCTGACTTCCGGTTCCGGAGTTACAGGTTGTGGCGTGCGATCACATAGCAAATTGCGATTCAAACCGATACTCCGATGAAAGCAAAAAAGGTAAAAATTTCGCTAAAATGTCTCTCAAACAACTTAAATTTGCTGTTCTAGGTCACCGACGGCCAACCAAACTTTCGTTGACTACATTGACAACCATAGATGGTTCCGGAAGTGCCCGGGAAAAGCGGCCAGTATCCCCACAGATGTCTATAAAATTTCGTACGGATCGCTTGGATGCGTCCGGAAATATAGACTAATCCATCCGGTCACATATGAAATTCCGATATAAGCCGGAACTAAATTTTTTTTCAAAGGGGGGACCCCATGAAATTTCAGAAATCAAATTCGTTTTTGATGCCAAACATCTTTAAAATGCATGAAACGTCGAGATTTTATGTTATCTCGAAATTTTTTTTTTATGAAAATCGACTTTTTGGGACTGCCGATTTCGCACCTTTTTGCCTTTCTCATATAAAGAAAGGCTATGCAATCACTGTAAAAATCGACTTTTCAACCGAGGCCCGGAGGGCCGAGTGTCATACACCATTCGATTCAGTTCGTCGAGATCGGCAAATGTCTGTGTGTGTGTGTGTGTGTGTGTCATTTAAACTCACACAATTTTCTCAGAGATGGCTGAACCGATTTTCGCAAACTTAGTTTTATCTGAAAGGTATAACGCTCCCATAAGCTACTATTGAATTTTTAGTTGATCCGACTTCCGGTTCCGGAGTTACGGGTTGAAGAGTGCGATCACACAGCAAATTCCCCATATAAACTGGTACCACCATGATGTTCAAATGATGTAAAACATATTAAAATTGATGTAACATTACTCTAGTTTGCGGGTCTGGATCACTAATGATCAATCAAAGCAGCTTTGACCACATTGGCCACCTATGACGGTTCATGACGCCCCCGGGGAACCCGCCAAGTTCCTAAGCTAATATCACACCCATTCCCCAACGAATTCTCTACCGATTTTTACAAACTTGATTTCAAATGAAAGATACAGTAATACCATTGACTGCTGCTGAAATTCCGTCGGTTCTGACTCTTGCTTCCGGAGTTACAGGGGTATTAGTAAGGATACACTGGAATTTCCCATATAAATCGGTGCAATCGTAATACCTCAGAGGCTAAAAACTAATGAAATGGTCTCCAAATTACTTCTAATCGCAGATCTAGATAACTGATTACCAATCAAACATTCTTTGACGATATTGTCCACTATCGACGATTCCGGAAGTCCGGAATTCCGGGCATATTCTACAATTATTGTCACATCGGTTCTTCGGTGATGACTGAACCGATTTTCTCAAACCAAGTCTCAAATGGAAGGCAAAATATGCAGTTGAGTATTGCGTCGCCGCCCCTCCCCCCCCCCCCGCCTTGCCCGGGCACCTCCCTCCTTCATCACTCCCCTCCCCTTGGACCACCCTCACGCCAGCATTTCCTTCATCCACACTGTATACCGAAATAAGATGAAGGATTTCTGACGCATCCTCCACTCCCACTCTACCCATTCCCTTCACTTTCAAACCCATTCCACCAACATTTCACATGAAGATAACATTGAGCTTATGCTGATTAAGCTAACTAAATATTATTCTTTTGCCTTTCTCATATAGAAAGTTTATGCAATTGCTCCAAAAACCGACTTTCTAACCGAGGCCCGGAGGGCCGAGTCTCATATAACATTCGACTCAGTTCGCCGAGATCGCAAAATATCTGTGCGTATGTATGTGTGTATGTATGTGTGTATGTATGCATGTATGTGTGTATGTGCAGATTTGTTAACAAAATGTCTACATCGGTTTCTCGGAAATGGCTGAACGGATTTTTACAAACTAAGATTCAGATGAAAGGTATAATATTCCCATAGGTTGCTATTGAATTTCATTTTCAACCGACATCTTGTTGCGGATTACGAGTTGAAGAGTATGGTTACAAAACAAAATTTGTTGATTTGTCCACATCGGTTTCTCGGAATTTTCTGAACCGATTTGGCAAACTTGATTTTAAATGAAGCTCGCTCGGTCCATCAGCTGCTGTTGAACTTTGTGTGGATCCGAGTTCTGGTTCCTGAATTACAGGGTGATACGTACGATCACGCAGCAAATCCCGATTCTAACGAATTCTGCGATGAATGCAAAAAGATGATTTTTTTTCCAAAATGTAAACACAACTGTTGAATTTGTAGATCTAGGTCACCAACAGTCATTCAAAGTCTCTTTGGCCACACTGGCCACCATTGACGGATCCGGAAGCATCCAAATTCAGAATAACGGTTATATTGGTTTCTCGAAAATGGATAGACCGATTTGATCAACTTAGTCTCAAATGAAAGGTGTTGCGTCCCCGGAAACTGATATTAAATTCCATCTTCATCCGACTTCCGGCTCCGGAGTTACGGGTTGTGGAGTGCGATCACATAGAAAACTCCGATTCAAACCGATACCGCGATGAATGCAAAAAGGTGCTCTTATATATACTTACCAAGTGTAATAAGAATGAAAGACATTTCCATAATGTTATATTGTACGAACCAGCTATTAAATCATAGTTTGGAGAAATGAGAAAGGCACAATTGCACCTCTAGGTGGATTAAAATAGGTTTTTCAATTTTATATTAATGTAGCTGTTTTTCTTTTACAAAATTTTAGAACTGTAATAATGATTTCTTTTCTTGTATATTGTTGTCATGTCGTGTATAATAAAAATGTAATATATACATTTGGAAGCTTATAATGAATATAAACAACGCAAAAATTCTCGTGTTCATGATTGAGAAAGGCACAATTGCACCGCTAGGTGGATTAAAACAGGTTTTGTCTACTGCATTTAGCTAACCTGCTGTGCTGTTTTGGTACAATAAGCGAGTTAGACAACATGACGACATGCACACTTTTCATGCTGCGATCATCAGTGGTTCTCAAGTAACGTCTGTTGAGCGATTACTTTGTTAATAAAGTATGAATTGGCATCAAAGCATGTTAAATGCGACTGCTTTGTAAATTCAATTTAATTTCGATTTTTTCTTTGTGATTACCGGTTTTTAGCGGTTTTACCGGTTTTTTCATTTTCAATGCCGAAAATACCGGTTTCTCAAAATGCCTCGGTTTTCCCAACCCTAGTTTCTAGTCTTGCACGAATAAAATCTCGAATAAATCATAGAAATCAACAAAACGACCGAAATAAAGAAGTAAAGCAAAAAATGAAATAATAGGTTTTTAAATTCATAAAATGAGTAGAAAAATTAATGTAAATCAAAATTATATAATACACGAATGAAATTAGATTAGGTTATCAAATAAAAATTAAGATTATATTTAGAAATAGTTATAAGAATAATAGAATAAATTGATTCATACTAACAAATTGAATGAAATAAAACAAATGACTGAACAAATGAATCAAATGAATCAAATCATTCAAATGATTCAAATGAATCAAATGATTCAAATGAATCAAATTAATTAAATGAATCAAATGAATCAAATGAATCAAATGAATCAAATGAATCAAATAAATCAAATGAATCAAATGAATCACATGAATCACATGTATCAAATGAATCAAATGCATTAAATGAATCAAATTGATTTAATTCATCCAGTGAATACAATGAATCAAATGAATGAAATGGATCAAATGAATAAAATGAATGGATGAACAAAATGAATAAAGTAAAAAATAAATGAAATGCATAAATAAAACAAAGGAATCAAATAAACAAAATGAGCTGAAGTGATAAAATGAATAACAAGAAGAAAATGAGCAGAATAAAATGCATTGATAAAAATGAAAAATTAAACAATGGTAAAAGGTTATAAATTAATATAAAGAAATAAATTGATCAAATAAATTATTTGGATGAAATGATTAAAACTGAAAAAGTAGACAGATTATTAAAATGAAGAAACTGAACAAAATTAATAAACTGGAAAAAATGAATAAAATGCATACAATGAAAACAATGAATAAAATAAGTTAAATGAATGATATAAGTAAAATGCACAAAAAGAATAAACTGATTAGAGTGAATCCAAAGAATGAAACGAATAAAATAAGTAAAATGAACGCAGATGAACAAAACGAATAAAAAGATTTGGAATGAAATAATTAATTAAAATGAAATGGTCATATATATGAAGCTAAAAACATTTTTGAATAAAGAAAATGAATAAACCGGATTGTACGAATTTGAGAACCATTGCATCAGAAAGTTTTGAAATGTTTTTGAAAATCCCATCTTCTGAGAAAAGGCTAATAAATATGCAATGGACTTTCTAGGGCTTCCATCTTTTTTTTGGTTTTATTCTTTTTGTTTTCATGCTTCTTTACTTGACGGCGTCGTTTTAAGGTTATCTGGTGTTTCTACTTTATTGTTGGACCTTAATTAGTTATCAGGAACCTGGAACGTTCAATTTGCTTTGGAATTCGAAATTTATTTTTTGATCACATATTCCCGAAAAAAAGTTTTATGTACAGAATAGAATTTACTGGTCCAGTATTTTAACGCGCAATTGAATATAGTAAAGTGAGACAAGGTCACATGTGCTTTCAAGCCCCTTGCACAGAGAACGACAGGGAGAATGCGATTCGTGAATGAGACAGGTAGATATTTCAAAGTTTTTATTTGCATTGAAGTAAATAGTGTGAAATGTCTAGGCTATGTCGATAGCATAAAAACCGTGCAATCAGTTGATTGCAATGCAGTCTCTTTCCATTCATCCTCATAGCTTTCATATTGTTTCGTTCCGAATTCTCGTGCAGGAAATATGGATAAATAAGTCATATACAGACCAATACTGTGAAAAAGAAATGGTTCAAACTACTCAGTATATCCAGATATCGACGACGATAAGTTAGAAGACACATTGTAATTGCACCCCCCATCGAGAGTGGGTACTTTGGGAGACTTCTTTTCCTGGATCTAACTTGTGGATATTTTTGGTCTTTGATCCGTTATTTTTGATGAAAGTTCGTACCAATACAACGAATGTGCAGCTGATACAACTCATGGTTCATTCGCCTGCGCCACGTTCCGTCTTCCATCTGCACGCCACCATATATGGTACGCAACACCTTTCGTTCAAAAACTCCAAGGGCGCGTTGGTCCTCCACGAGAATAGTCCAAGTCTCGTGGCCGTAAAGGACCACCGATCTAATCAGCGTCTTGTTGATAATCAACTTCGTGCGGCGGCGAATTTTGTTCGACCGGAGCGTCCTACGGAGTCCAAAGTAGGCACGATTTCCCGCCAAGATCCGTCTCTGAATTTCACTGCTGTTATCATTGTCGTCGGTTACCAGTGAGCCCAAATACATGAATTCGTCAACCATCACGATTTCGTCACCGTCAATCCGAACTCGGGTGGGAGGTTCACATTGTCTAGAACCTCTTCCTCTCATGCATTTTGTCTTCGAAACGTTGATGACAAGTTCAATCCTGCTGGCTTCAGCTTTCAGTCTTTGAGCATATGTTTCATTCAAAATTCGATAGAGATACGAATAGTGTAAATATCGCACGTGGAATGTCTCTTTTGAAAATTTCCATCGTCAAACTTTCATATTACCCAGTTAAGCCAAATATTTTTCTGATATAGCCATGAATTTCCTTAATTATAGTGTAAATACAGGCTTTGAATACAATTGAATTAAAGTTGAGTTGATGTAGCAGCAGACAAAAAATAGTTTTGTGTTCTCAAACCTTCGCAATTACAATTAATAAATATTTCAGATTGGCATCATAAATAATGTAAGTAGTAATTTTTGCGCCATAACCAGTATAACCTAAATCTTGCAAAAGAGATAAATTTTCGCTAGATTTTTGGGCTTCAAACATACAGTTGCTTTCGGTGACGCCACAAGTATAATTATATTAGAAATCTTTCATCTCACTACTAGGTGAATTACTTGTTGATCTGTGTATTGATATATTATCCAACATTTACCTCATGATTGAACGCAATGCCTAATCCAAGGAATAAATACTAGAACTCAATGTTTCTTTATCAACACATTATTTTGTATTTGAAATGAACTTATATATTGATTTTTGAGAAATAGTTCATTTATTATAAAGGTAATTCACAAAATGTTCTCAACATCGAATTCCTTGAATCACGTAGATGTGTTTTCATACCCCAATATTCAAAATCGGTTTAGTTTTGCCCCTAAAACACCAGTAAAGCAATACTCTGTATGAAACAATCTCATTTTTAATTAGTGGAAATTGGTAAGCGAGGACTAAAAATACAAAATGGCTAATATCTCCGCCGCTCGTGCACAGATTTAGACAATCTATAGCTTGTTAGAAAGGAATTTTTAGCTTTCTATTTATGTGCAGCTTGTTGGACAATAATGTATTGTTCGAAAGTTTTTTGCAAAAAACCTGCTGTATTTTGACAAAATCGCTCATATCTCAGAAAGTAAACAACATATCGAAAATCAAAAATAATAGTGTCAAATGGCAACGTTAGGCCTTTCATTTGAAACTAATTTCAATTAGATCGGTTCAGCCATTGCTGAGATAATTACATGACATTTTGTACATACATACATACACACATACACACACACATACAGACATTGTCTCAATTTGTCGAGCTGAGTCGATTGGTATATGAGACTCGGCCCTCCGGGCCTCGGAAAAAGTTTTCAAAATTTGAGCGAATCCTATACATTTCTTTTGCAAGAAATGTAAAAACGAAATTTTCATGCGGTGCAGAAAAATTTTCGGCACTCCGTGATGCAACTGAACGCACATAATCATTAATAGAATTTTCGTGAGTAATTGAAAAAAAATATTTTTCATCTCTAGAGTTATAATTCTTCGAAAGACAAACTCACAATATCTTATTACCGTATAAAAGTGACCCTATATACGAGATATAGAGAGTGCGGCATCTCTCCTGATGCGGCATCTCTCCCGAAATTACCCTAAATTTATAATTATTTAAATGTTATGGATTCTCCCCAGCTGATCCCGTTTAAAATAATCCCGTTAGAAAAATAATTGGAAGTATTTGGATAAAAAGTGTAAAACTATCCGGATTATAATGAGAATGATCTTAGAAACTACTATTTCGAAGAATGGGATAACATTTAAGTTGAATACACACAAAAACTCGTAGTCAGCATTCAAATACGATTGAAAACTGTAATTACAAACAAAAGCTACCACATTGAATATTTATTATAGAAATTTCAATTGATTTTTGAAAAAATATGTGTACTGTACGAATATGAGATTGCGTGTATATTTGACTATCTTTAGCATTATGATTATTTTTGAAAAATGAGCATTTGTAGTACAAAGATAATTATTGTATCTTCCCTATGCTATCTAGTAAACTATTTCTACATAATTAAAATGTCTCGTAAACTAATGTTTTACTTGTAAAATGCATATAAGCATTCCGCATAGCGGTGTACGAGAATGAGATTGTGTCACTGTATTCATCACTCGCATCATGTTTGGAAAGAAAATTCCGAATTTTTATTTACTATATCGTGAATAAGGTATATTTTCTTAGATGACCTATGGTACACATACATATCCTGCACGATTGTGATGCATATAACTCGTCTGTTACTTAATACATTGACGGATGTCGGTTCTTGTTGATACAACATGAAATCTATGAAGTCAAACTATCAGCGATGAAGAAAACATATCTTTGAAAAATTTTCTGCTCCTATGACTATAATATATCATTTACAAAATTCCGATTCCACTAAAAATCATACCAAGAGGACTTAAATAATTACCGGAATAATCATTTAACTCTCGATCTTATCACACTAATAACTCTTACCCGAACTGTCTCCGTCAAAAACAGAATGATTCGATTTAATTTCTTTTTTCAGTGATCGAAACCAGAAAAAGTTCAAGTATTCTGCGTTAAAAAAACTCTAACCAGGTAAGAAATACTGAAAAATAGACGGGCGAATGACCATTTGGTTAAAGCCCTCAATAAACAATTCAATTACAATTGAAAAATAGAGTTCCACTTTAAAACAACAAAATAAAAAAATAACCCAATAAAACATGAATTTCGGATAAAATCAGGACTGAGGGCACAACTTAAAAGTGCATTCGTGTATTTGTGAGCAAATTCTAAGAATGCGACACAGTATAATACACATAGAACTATCAAACATAAAAGTTTTCCCAAAAACATAAAATACAATATACCAAAATAGTGTTGCTAGAATAAATACTAAGCGCAAATCATTAAAGCGCTCAAAGAAACCTAAAAATCTAGTGTTATAAATGATGTAAAGTGAGATTACATGATTACTTTGAGTGGATGAATGCAAAAGGTAAACGGAGTAAAATTTCACAAAGATCATGTTACCTATGGTAAGTCGTACAGGTAAATTTGTAATATTGGCAAACGGAGCACATAGGTTACTTGAGGCTGACCTGCCTTCGTGGAATACTTGCTTTTCCACTAAAATATCACTTGTAAAGGAAAATTTAGGTGCTTTAACTAAAACAGTTAGGATTGCATGAGAACAGTATTTCATGCGCAAGATATCGTTACTAATCACTGAAAGACGATTCTTTATATGACATTCGCAAAGATTTTGTTTTTGCTGCTTCTTGTCTCTACTACTATCAAATCGATTGCGATTTTTCTGGAAAATTACGATTATAACGATTACTAAAGACACGACCAACATATCTAATTGTTCATGTTGCTGTCGTAGTTCATGATATTCTCTACAACAAAATATAAATGCATCTATTGTAGTGCACGTGAACAGCATTGGCAGCAGTGACCTCTTTAGTTACGGGCAAATAGTTTTTTTCGGCTTTTTGAGCTCTGTCTCCTCATCACCTCCGCGACGCGATACTTCAGTGTAACGTTCACCCTTTAGTGATACAATTTTATTGTCCCGGTAACGTATCAACTTTTTCGGTTCTACTTTCGGCGCGACTGGTTTATATTCTCGATGATCTTCTTTGTCAACATACGAATATCTGAAAATAAACCAGAACAGAATATTGAAGAAGCTGATAAATTTCAAGGTACATAATCGCTCATCTGCAAATATTTGTTTTCCTGCTGGAGATATTCACACCTGTCTCATTGTTAGGACATGTCACACAAGCTCGTACAACAGATTTCTCCACAAGACATGTGTATGAAGCAAGTGCTGATATTTGCACCATGACATTGTTGGATAATGCATGAGGCCTGTTGCGAAACTTGAAAGCAAATTCGAATGTTATGTATGTATGGATTAGAATGTATGTTGTACCTGTTGTGTTCATGAAAGGGCTTAGCTAATGATAAACCCCGACGGCAGTTTTCTTATATACTGCATCCAGCAGATTCGAAATTGTAAAAAAATACTAATAAGATAATCTCGAATAAATACTGCTCAACCGGACTCAAGCGGCATAAGTTTATTGAACCTTCAAACAGAGCGTTCTGTTATAAGCCGAAACTCCCTCAACAGTTCAGTGACCCGTTCGTCCAGCAAAGGACATAAAAAGTGACGACGAGGATAAAAATTTCGGTACGCGTGTGATAGCAAAAATCACACTCGGTAAAACGGCGAAGGTCGGTTAAAAATACGCCTAGTGAAACGGCAAATGTCATTTATAATACAGCGGGTGGTTAAGCCACGAAAATTGTGCAAAAAGTTACGGTGATAGTGATAGAGCGACAAAGGTCGTCAGTGATTTTGCGAAAGCCACGAAAAGGTGAAAATAGAGAGTTAAGGTGCTGGAAGTATCACCAAGACTAATAATAAGGTCCCTTAGTGGCACAAAAAGCAAGGGCTTTGTGGTGCAAAAAAAAGCTGTGATCCGTGAATATAAGTAAGGAAAACGATAGCAATATAATAGCGATTGTGCAATTGCTGGTTACACCGTTTATTGTCGGCTTCGCCACAATGAAATATTACACGTGATTTGCTCAATGAGTACCTATCCTATCCTAAGTCCTACCCTGGGTATGCAGTCAATCTGTGTGTATCCAATTTTAAAAACCTTAAGGGGGAGGAGGAGGGGGAGAGGTGGGGGGTTTGGTGTAAAGTATTCAAGGTAATTTTTTTTTTCAAAAAAATAAAAGAGTCACAGTTTTAGTCAATTCAATCACTTTCCATATAATGATGCAGTATTTGAACAATATTTTCTTAAATTTTCATTGGTCAAGTGACAGTGAATTTCCGAACGCACCTCGAAAAAATGCGGTGTGCATCATAACTCAAAATCTACTGGGCCAATCGATTCGAAATTTTTCACAGTTCTTCTTCAAATCATTATCCAGGTAACTACAAGACCTTTCGATAAAATTATTATTACAATTATTTTTACAAAAAGTGTTAGTAGTTTTTTTTTAGCGAAAATGAGACATTGGCTTCAAAGTGTTACAAAACTCAAAAAAGCGAAAAAAAGGAAAAACTCAGATAACATGTGCTTTCTAACCGTCAAACCAATAGTAACGGAGTAAGAATGCATGTCGCAAAAGAGACATAAATATTTCAATTTATTTATTAAATAGAAGTAAATAGAAAGTAGTTTGAAGTGCATAGGCTATTCAGTGATTATTTCTATGTTGAAATGACCAATGAGCTTTAAAAGAAATGTCGCTGAAAGTTGATTGATATACCAATGTATCTTCTTCAGATTTATAGTTCTTGTTCCGGAGATATAGTATAATGAATCCTATATAAACCAATATCACGAAAACGAAATAGTTTAAACTATCAGAATAGGTATTGAAATACATTTTTTATGTAACGAGTGGCCATAAAAAATTTCTTGGTCACAAAACCTGTTTTTGACGATTCCGAAGCACATTATTATAAGCATGAACATTTTTGAATTTACAAATCATGCTATTTAAAAATTTCAAATATTTGGTTACATTGATCGTGTTAACGGTAAGTTGGAAATTCCAGTACAAGTCAGTACCATTTATTGCTACACAGTAATGTTGAGTAGCAAAAATGTAGTCA
>NC_080670.1:91541993-91629192 GCF_030247195.1 Topomyia yanbarensis | reverse complement strand
TTACTGCCTTGATGTTCGCGATCAGGTGTTGTTCCTAACTTCTTTCCCTTTCGGGTAACGAGCGTGAACCCTCCGTCATTGCTAGTAGCTCCCTCATTGATGGAATTAGCTGTTGAGTTTGTGGTACTTGACGCGGCTTTCGCAGTTGTCATTATTGCTTGAACAGCAGCCACAAATTTGGCAACCGTTTGTGGCTCAGGGAATGCTATTGGAGACTGAGTGTTGGTATTTCTTTCTGTAGATGAGCTTTTCTTATCTGGGCAGGGTTGTCCGTAATGTGCCGTTTGTTCACAGAACTGGCACGTGTTAGTTTGTCCTTGATATGTACATAGAGTTCGCTGTATAATGGTATCACCCCCTTCTGTTGTGTACTGCAGGGTAAGGTAGGAGGGAATGGGTTGGTTTATCCGCATTCTCACCACAAAAACACCATTTGAAATACCTGGAAAGTAGTTCCTCCACGTATCCTCCGAAATGGATTCCACTTCTCCGAAATACGACATGAATCTTTTAATGGCTACTTTGCAAGTACGTGGTGCCAAATCATGTAATTTAACTTCCACGTTTCCGTTATCCATATACACAGGGATCTTGATTTTTGCGGTGTCACAATCCAGAACGTGTTTCAAGTTGTTTTGCGAAATGAATCTTTTTGCCTGGGCGAATTTGTTGAACGTAATCAGCACCGCGTGTCTGACGTGCTCCAACTGGATGAAACTGACGTCTGAAAACCGAAGCTGCATTTTCTCCTTCAGCAAATGTTCCACATCACCAATACTCGGTCTAATGCGGAAAGACCGGAAGTCAATGGCCACCGTGTTAGCCCGAAGAATCACATTTTGTTGTCGAGACTCAGTCATCTTGATAGAATAATAGTAACGGTTTCCTTTGTTATTCAGACAAAGCACACAAGAAAAAAGCAACTGTTTGCGCTGGCTTGGGTAGCAGCAGAGAGCACACTGGTATTGTGACTGATGCCTTTGGTGGTTGAGAATAGACTTAGTTTTGAGCAGTTGAACGCTATCTAGGCAGTTTTTGGCTGGGCAGATGTTTTCGCTTGTCATCAGGAGCAATAAATACCGGTAAAAATTCGGTCGATTCCGAATTTTCATACTTCTGTTCAGAGCCACGAGTGTCTTTAATAGTTATACTTTCAGTGAAATTCGACCAGTTTATAAGAACTTTACTTCACGTTCTCGAGCAAAAAACTACCAAACTATATCCGTAATGCTTTATTGGACTGATGCTCTATTGGCTCATACCTTTAAAATGACGTTTCAATATATTTATATATTAAAAATCACAATTTGCAATTAACCAAGAGGAAAGTCTATGCCAAAACATGAAAATCTTTTTCCATATTTTCTGCGAAAAAGCTTTGACAAAGGTTTGGTGGCTTAGTAGAAAGGTTTAGCGGAAGTCTACTTAACCCCTTTCACGTATTTACTTAACTCAATATTCTTGAAAATATGAAAATAATCCATTTGAAAACTGACGAAAAATTAACACCATTTGTTTACATTTGCATCACCCACAGGCACAACTTTTGTAGATGGAGGCACCGTACCTTCGATGACGCGAATTGGTAAGCCTGCAGAGGATACAACCCAGTTAAGCTCAGCCGGAAATGAACCGGAAATCTGGCTGGTTCCAGTTCGTATTCCGGCTCCAGTGACACAACCGATAGTTAGAATCGGTTGTATCACTGGAGCCCGTATACGAACTGGAACCAGCCAGAATTCCAGTTCATTTCCGGTTGAACTTTACTGGGAATGATCACACAACACAGAAAAAAGCAGAACGCTCTTTATTTCGGAGCTGTATAGACCGATTTCAAGTGTGCGCTGGTGTTGAGGTAGTTGGGTGCGAGATAACCGTGCTCTCTTGCTCTTTAAATTCTCTGTGGCGCGCTCAGATAAAGTCACCACCGCGCGCGCCCCAGAGTCGCTGTGGTGTATTCACTGGCGTGTGATCTTTGGTTTGTTTTCGTCTTACAAGCGAACGAGTTTCTAAAGTATTGTTACACTACCTGCAAAACTAAAAGTACTCGGTCATCGGGAAAACTTTTTACGTATCATCGTATAGAGAGTTTTATAATGACCAGTGGCACCTGATATGCAAACTCTTGTTATAAGTATTAATAGTTTTATTATAACTTAATCCTACAAGTTTAAAACGAAATCTTAGATTTCGTCGACAGGCTTGACATATTCAGTAAAATTATTTATACGCTTGTGGTGATAATGAATTTACATACAACATCACAATTGAGCGTACACCCGTCATTCATTTGTTCATTTGGTCTATTATTTTGCGTGAAAATCGTTTAAACAGAAGGCGAAAGCGAATGTTTCAAGAGCATGGGAGCTAGAAAGGGGATTCTGCGCGTCAATGAGCGAAATAAATTGGCTCAGTTTCGGGTCAAGAAAAAAGGCCACTAGTGTTCACGCTTATTTTAAATGAACAATGAATCTTGTGTTCTTGTGATTCATAAAAGGATGTTAAATGGGTCAGCAGCAACAATGTTTATTATACGTATTCTAGATTTTTGCGTCAGTTAGTATTTTAGACCGTAATTATAATGCATGGATGCATTTGCACGTAATATCAACAGCAAAACAAAGTATTAGTTAGGTAGTATCTGTCGGAATCTCTGTCAATCTCTATGAAATTTTCGTATTTTCAAGTAACAAGTAAGGTGTTTCCTCAAGTTTAAACAAGCGATTTTTGTGTGATAAATTATTCCTCATTATAAATTTCTTGAATGAAGTGTTTTATCAAAAAGGTACTAGGAACCAGTGTTATGAAAAATATCAAAATATCAATGTTCACAACAGAATCTTTTCATCGCCGATTTTCTAATGAAAAGTTCACTGATATAGAATATTGCTACGGAAAAAATCGTCAGCGAACTTCAAGAGGCCGATGTTTGGGAACATTATTCGGTTCAAGCAAAAAAAATATTGGATTGAAGAAGAAAAGATCGCTTGCGAACTTTTATAACAACGAAAATATAGAAAAAAGTTCGCCTTATGAAAACATCTTGCACGATATTCGAATAAGGGATTTCCGAGAGATTTCCAAAGATTCAAAAACCTGTACATTAACATGATATAAAAAACTACGTTCTACAATATTACGGCGATAGCTCAATGGGATAAAGCGTCAGGCTACTTTAGTGTCAACGAAGTTTTCTTCAGAAGCCATCGTGTGGAAAAAAAAAACTTTTCATCAATCGACAGAACTAAAATGGGAAAGAATTAAAATGGTGCTTGAATGGTATGTTGTCAAAATATACATATGGAAAAAAGCAAATTCTGGTATGGAAGCCGGTTCTTAACAACGCATTGTTTGTATGACCGAGTATGAAAGTTTCATATACAATCATATTTTCAATGTGATGTGCAAAGCATCACTAAAAGCGTTTTTCGCTTCCAAATGTCTCTTTTTCGTTGTTGCTTTGGGGGAACATTCTTTCAAGAGTTTCACTGAGGCAGAAGTTCGTGTGCGAACTTCGATGCTAAGAATCATTGAATATTTGTCTCAAGAATTACACAATCGGATGCGATGTTTGGTTTCACAGATTTTTGTTTGGAAATGTTCTGGGAATGATTGATTCGCAAATGAACCTGGAATAAACTTTTATTGATAATGATTTTCCCAACACTGCTAGGAACAATGAAAAGTTCCAATTGCAAGCTTGGAAATTAGCTCAAAAAACAGTTGAAAAAAAATTGCGTTGAATTTTGAGCTCCCTTGCACATATAGTTGCGCTAATGTATCTATAGTTGCATGTCTCATAGGAACCGTAATTAGCAATGGCTACATTAATGATACATGGTAGTGGTAATGGTACAAGAAGTTTCACATACATAAATTGGTAAACAATCTTAACATTTTTTATCATTTTTGGGATTAAAAGCTTTCGTTTAATATATTGACATCGCCCATAGAACTTTTCATCGATTTTTTAGCAGAATTTTCACTCAAATATTCTAGTTCTTTGCACACATACCAAAGATATGTTGAACGATTTCCCATATTTGCAATTAAAATTCAAGGGCAGTTCATAAGCCACATTCTGCTTTTATTGCACTATATTAGAGCTTGTAATCGTTGTAATGCAGTACAAGTGTAGATTTTCAAAAAAATTATATTAGAATTAGAACGAAATATTTTTTTGTATCGCTACGTCGCTCGAGAATAGCCAAAAAGCCTAAAATATTTGGCTTTTACTGACCCAAGCATGACCAAAATGCGACTCACACCTAAAGTGCAGAACTATTAAACTATTACGTACTTACTTTGTTATTAGTATTGTCTGATATAATATTACTAAATATCCATAAAAACTTATTTCATCATGAATAAAATCCAATATTTCTGTTGATCAGAAAATTTGAATCACCTAATTGGACTAAGAATAAAAATCACGGAAGTGTACTCGATTTGAAGTGTATGCATGAATACATACAGGGGAATTGATTAATATATGTATAGAATACGAAGTTTACGTTAATTTTTGGGATAAACGTAGAATGTATTCCTTTTTCGGGTCGAAATGAAAACAAAAGCACATCCTCACGTCACGAAATCAACTATAGGTTCAAGGTTTACACAAGAAGATTTTTATTCGGTGAGGTCATAAACATCCTCTGATACATAAACTTAATATTATAAATTTTACAAATTATAAAATCACGGTAAACAGATAAACGTTCCTTGGAACAATTTCGTATGTACTGCAAAGACGGTGGATTTGCCATTTTGAACTTCTTTGCTATACTCGTACCCGAACATGTTAGGTTTTAATTTTAATTCTCTCTCTTATTATTCCATCGCGTGGAGATTCGAGAGAAAACCAACTAATTTATTTGAATGATGGCACAGAAGAAAAATGCCGTCAAAAGATGCCAGAACTAATTATTGAGGGGTTACACCACTATAGAGCACGAAAAATAGGCATATTTCGGGAATTCATCTTGACGCAATAATGAGATGAATCGAGATCTTGTTTAACTTTCCAGAAGTGCACGCTGCTCTGAAAATCTAGCGAAATCGTCTTAAAGCATCAGCGGCTGCTCGTTCAGTGGGCCATAAGCGCGACTTCCGGAGGGTTATTGAGATATATAACATAAGTAATGAATTGCAAAAAATAATTTATTCGAGTAATTTCATCACAAGATGGCGGCTGTGCAGCACTTTCCCGTCGGGGAGTTTTTTTTTGGAAGGGGTCCACGGCCGGAACTTTTGATCCAGAGCCAAAAACCAAAGCTTTTTAAACTTCTTAGAACGACAGCAAGCGGCGTACGTAAGATTTTTTCTATGTCTTGATTTTTCGCGAAATGGCACATTTTTTAGTCGAAAAACGCTGAAAATGTGTTAAAAATCGACACAAAATTGCTTATTAAAAAATTATGCAATGAAAAAATTAAATCCCACGTGCATCGCTGGAGAAAGTAATCTTAAACATGCTGTAAAAATTTTAGGCTGATCAAAAATCATTTGTTCGAGTTACATATCCGGCCAGATCAAAAAAAAAATATTTCGAGAAAAACACGGTTAACGTTTTCAGTATACTCGGGGCATACATAAGAGGCGTTGCGAAAAATTTGAATATTTATTTATTGTTTTCGCGATTCATTTTTTGGAATTTGGATTTTGCATTCGATCGTGTAGATCACTCTCTTCTACTGGCAAAGATAAAGCGGCTGGGCGCTTCGTCAAATTTCACAGGGTGGCTTAAATCATATCTCGTAAATCGTTCTCTATCTGTAAAATTAGGAAATAGCGAGTCATACAGCTTCATTAACTTGTCGGGAGTGCCTCAAGGGAGCAATCTAGGACCGTTGCTTTTTTTTCGTTGTTCTTCAATGACGTTTGCTATGTTATACCTCCAGGGTGTAAACTTATATACGCTGATGATCTCAAACTATTTCTCATTGTGCGGTCAATAGAAGATTGCGTGGCACTGCAGCGACACTTAGATGCTTTTTGTAACTGGTGTAGTCACAACTTGCTGGCTCTCAGCGTGGCCAAATGTTCCATAATATCTTTCACTCGCAGAAAAAATCCAATACTCTGGAGCTACACCATCTCAGGGGAATCGCTAGAGAGAATGACAGTTATCAGAGACCTCGGAGTACTCCTGGACTCACAACTGACATTCAGAAATCATTACTCTCATGTTATAGCACAGGCAAATAGAAACCTCGGCTTCATTATAAGAATCGCCAAAGAATTCACTGATCCATATTGTTTACGGGCACTCTATTTCTCACTAGTTCGATCTGTCCTGGAAGCTTCAGCACCCATTTGGTGTCCTTATACGAACATTTGGATCAACCGAATAGAAGCAGTGCAGGCAAGATTCCTCCGTTTTGCTCTTAGAACTCTCCCATGGCGTAACCCAGCAGAGCTACCACCGTACATCGATCGCTGTCGTCTGCTCGATATGGAAACCCTAGCGAAAAGGCGGAACACATTTAGAGCAGTATTTGTTGGGAATATATTAACTGGTCAAATAGATGCTCCAGATATTCTCTCACAAATAAATATCTATGTGCCCCCTAGAAATCTCAGATCGCATAACTTCTTAAGACTAGAATTTCAGCGCACAGAGTACGGTCAGAACGAACCCATTAGGGCGATGTGTAATGTTTTTAATAGTGTTTATGACCATTTTGACTTTTCTGTATCTTGTGATGTTTTCAAAAATAGACTAAGAAGGTTGACTTAGATTTTAAGATTCCATTTTTGTAATATTTGTAATTTTTGTTCTTGCAATACTGTGTACTATGTGATTAAGTTTAATTGTAGTGTAAAATCATTGTAATCAACTGTGAAAATTTTGAAAAGATGATGGGTTTTTACGCCCATTTGAGGATTGCTTCTGAAGCATATCCTGAAATGGGCTTTTCCCATTCTAGAAACATTTCATGTAGACCAACACAGATCAGATGAAAAATAAGAATAAATAAATAAATAAATAAATAAATATCATTTTCAGTATCCTAAAGCACCAGTAAACAAAATTCAACCAAGAAATGTTTTAAAAAATCTACAGTGCTGTAACCCCTTGAAAGCACTGTACTGGTCAAATAGAAGCGCTTCTAAATTGACACGTCATTATTGTTAATAACGCGCTACAGAAAAAAAAACAAGTGACAATGTGAATTCTCGTGAAATTTATCTTGTTTTATGTGGACTTTATCTCGGAAAAGTTGGACATCGGATAAGAATTACAATGACTGCGTATGATATAAATCGAAAACGTGTGTAAAACTAGGACATTACTTGTAATGGATCACTTTACTTTTTGGCGTCGCCAAATTCGCAATCAAAATAAATTAAATTACCATTGAGTTATTCAGTTGAACAAAAAATAGGCCGGTCCTAATGTGGATGTACAAATCCCGTCTTACATCTGTTATACGAGTAATCTGATACTACAGATCATTATAAGACTTTGTTTATATCAGCCGATACATTCATACGTAAAACGTTTTCCTTGTTTGCCCCTAGGCTCGAATACTTCAGGTTTCCCACGGTAGTGTAACAACACTCTATAAACTCGTAAGCTTTACCAAGCAATTGGTATGAAATTTTCAGTAGAAAATCATATAAGCTTGAAATATGCCACCACCATCCACACAACACAACGCAACAACCTGTGCAAATTAAATCGATCTCACCCGCACTGCCACTTGTAAGACGAAAACAAACCAAAGATCACACGCCAGTGAATATACGCTAGTGAATACACCACAGCGACTCTGGGGCGCGCGCGGTGGCGAATTTATCTGAGCGCGCCACAGAGAATTTCAAGAGCTCTTCTCCACACTCTAGATCGTTCCAGTGTTGGGTGTATGAAAATTTACCTCTGCCACCAACATGCGCTTACACATATCAAACACGGTGGTGTATATGAACGAAAGAGAAGCGCTCTCGTTTTGCTTGCCAGAGTGTGGGGAGTAATTTCAATTTCTCTTTACTGCACAGAGGATAGGGACATCACTGCCTACGAGAGTGATTGATGATCCACAATCCACCTCCATTTTGATCGGACGACCCTGAATTAATACGTCAACTAAACACGGATAATTTAATTTTGTTTTGCTGGAAACCATAATACAAGTAAATTAAACCGGAATCATCTAAGGCTGGCTTCAATCTGTTGAACAGTTGCTCTAAATTACTACCGGAGCTGGAACTTGGATACTGCTCATCCGCAAATTTCACAGTTGGTTTCCGTTGGCTGTTGATGTACCTAAAGTATTTTTTTCAAAACATGGCCTGGTTTCCCGCAAAAATAACAAACCATGCTTCGTTTGTTATTGTCGTATCTTCTCGGTCTTGATTTGCTATTATTCCTTTCCCTGTTACCACTCATACTCCTATTCCTCAAAACGAAACCCAACATGCTTCTGCTTCTACTCTTGCTTCTATTTCTTCAGCGCATTACATCTCGTCTTCCCAGTTTCGTTTTTACCGAAGCCACCTGCTCAGCTTTTCTACCTAACATTCTAGCTCTCGATCCTGCCAACTCCCAATTTACCAACATGCGCTCCGCCGATGCTAAAGTAAGATTTTCCTCGCCTAATATCTTCTGCTATAAACTTTTATCAAAAACTCCAATTAAAAGCTTGTCCCTAATTGCCGTGTCTTTAAATTCCCCGAATTTGCAGTATTCTGCCTGTAGCTTTATAGCTAAGACAAAATTTTCCGTTGACTCATCCGCCCCTTGGACGCGATTATAAAACTTGAACCGTTGTATCAAATCCGACTTCTTCTTATCAAACCGTTCCTTCCATTTTTTAATAATCTCAGAGTATTGCAAAGTCGATAAATCTTTAGCCGGATACAACAGTTTGAGTTCCTCAAACACTGCTGGTCCGCTAAGCGTTATAAACAAAGCTTTCTCGGAATTTTCCGGCACGCTATTGTATGCAAAAACAAACCCCAAGCGCTCTACATAATTGGCAAATGAGGCAGCTGGTACGTAGGGCTCAATCGAACCGACAATATTTGATGTCATTTCAAAATTTATTCGCGCGCTGTCGATGTCTACTAGGGTGATGAGCCTATTTTCACCATACTAAGCAAGGTGCCTCACTAATTCGGTAATTTCTTGCCTTACAATCAATGGAATGCGTAAAAATGGACATATATATATATATATATATATATATATATATATATATATATATATATATATATATATATATATATATATATATATATATATATATATATATATATATATATATATATATATATATATATATATATATATATATATATATATATATATATATATATATATATATATATATATATATATATATATATATATATATATATATATATATATATATATATATATATATATATATATATATATATACATATATATATATATATATACATATATATATATACATATATATATATACATATATATATATATATATATATATATATATATACATATATACATATATACACTGACATTCAGAAATCATTACTCTCATGTTATAGCACAGGCAAATAGAAACCTCGGCTTCATTATAAGAATCGCCAAAGAATTCACTGATCCATATTTTTTACGGGCACTCTATTTCTCACTAGTTCGATCTGTCCTGGAAGCTTCAGCACCCATTTGGTGTCCTTATACGAACATTTGGATCAACCGAATAGAAGCAGTGCAGGCAAGATTCCTCCGTTTTGCTCTTAGAACTCTCCCATGGCGTAACCCAGCAGAGCTACCACCGTACATCGATCGCTGTCGTCTGCTCGATATGGAAACCCTAGCGAAAAGGCGGAACACATTTAGAGCAGTATTTGTTGGGAATATATTAACTGGTCAAATAGATGCTCCAGATATTCTCTCACAAATAAATATCTATGTGCCCCCTAGAAATCTCAGATCGCATAACTTCTTAAGACTAGAATTTCAGCGCACAGAGTACGGTCAGAACGAACCCATTAGGGCGATGTGTAATGTTTTTAATAGTGTTTATGACCATTTTGACTTTTCTGTATCTTGTGATGTTTTCAAAAATAGACTAAGAAGGTTGACTTAGATTTTAAGATTCCATTTTTGTAATATTTGTAATTTTTGTTCTTGCAATACTGTGTACTATGTGATTAAGTTTAATTGTAGTGTAAAATCATTGTAATCAACTGTGAAAATTTTGAAAAGATGATGGGTTTTTACGCCCATTTGAGGATTGCTTCTGAAGCATATCCTGAAATGGGCTTTTCCCATTCTAGAAACATTTCATGTAGACCAACACAGGTCAGATGAAAAATAAGAATAAATAAATAAATAAATAAATAAATATCATTTTCAGTATCCTAAAGCACCAGTAAACAAAATTCAACCAAGAAATGTTTTAAAAAATCTACAGTGCTGTAACCCCTTGAAAGCACTGTACTGGTCAAATAGAAGCGCTTCTAAATTGACACGTCATTATTGTTAATAACGCGCTACAGAAAAAAAAAAACAAGTAACAATGTGAATTCTCGTGAAATTTATCTTGTTTTATGTGGACTTTATCTCGGAAAAGTTGGACATTGGATAAGCCTCTTCTCGCGTGAGTGTGAGAGAATTACAATGACTGCGTATGATATAAATCGAAAACGTGTGTAAAACTTGGACATTACTTGTAATGGATCACTTTACTTTTTGGCGTCGCCAAATTCGCAATCAAAATAAATTAAATTACCATTGAGTTATTCAGTTGAACAAAAAATAGGCCGGTCCTAATGTGGATGTACAAATCCCGTCTTACATCTGTTATACGAGTAATCTGATACTACAGATCATTATAAAACTTTGTTTATATCAGCCGATACATTCATACGTAAAACGTTTTCCTTGTTTGCCCCTAGGCTCGAATACTTCAGGTTTCCTACGGTAGTGTAACAACACTCTATAAACTCGTAAGCTTTACCAAGCAATTTGTATGAAATTTTCAGTAGAAAATCATATAAGCTTGAAATATGCCACCACCATCCACACAACACAACGCAACAACCTGTGCAAATTAAATCGATCTCACCCGCACTGCCACTTGTAAGACGAAAACAAACCAAAGATCACACGCCAGTGAATATACGCTAGTGAATACACCACAGCGACTCTGGGGCGCGCGCGGTGGCGAATTTATCTGAGCGCGCCACAGAGAATTTCAAGAGCTCTTCTCCACACTCTAGATCGTTCCAGTGTTGGGTGTATGAAAATTTACCTCTGCCACCAACATGCGCTTACACATATCAAACACGGTGGTGTATATGAACGAAAGAGAAGCGCTCTCGTTTTGCTTGCCAGAGTGTGGGGAGTAATTTCAATTTCTCTTTACTGCACAGAGGATAGGGACATCACTGCCTACGAGAGTGATTGATGATCCACAATCCACCTCCATTTTGATCAGACGACCCTGAATTAATACGTCAACTAAACACGGATAATTTAATTTTGTTTTGCTGGAAACCATCATACAAGTAAATTAAACCGGAATCATCTAAGGCTGGCTTCAATCTGTTGAACAGTTGCTCTAAATTACTACCGGAGCTGGAACTTGGATACTGCTCATCCGCAAATTTCACAGTTGGTTTCCGTTGGCTGTTGATGTACCTAAAGTATTTTTTTCAAAACATGGCCTGGTTTCCCGCAAAAATAACAAACCATGCTTCGTTTGTTATTGTCGTATCTTCTCGGTCTTGATTTGCTATTATTCCTTTCCCTGTTACCACTCATACTCCTATTCCTCAAAACGAAACCCAACATGCTTCTGCTTCTACTCTTGCTTCTATTTCTTCAGCGCATTACATCTCGTCTTCCCAGTTTCGTTTTTACCGAAGCCACCTGCTCAGCTTTTCCACCTAACATTCTAGCTCTCGATCCTGCCAACTCCCAATTTACCAACATGCGCTCCGCCGATGCTAAAGTAAGATTTTCCTCGCCTAATATCTTCTGCTATAAACTTTTATCAAAAACTCCAATTAAAAGCTTGTCCCTAATTGCCGTGTGTGTGTGTGTGTTAACCTTCCTATCTCCCACTAGCTGGTAGTGATTTACAGAAAAAAGATGTTTGCATGTATTTAAACATTCATGCAAATAACTTGGTTCACGGATTTAGGAAGGTGTTAGCTCAATTGACTTTCCGATGACCCATTTCGTGTACAGTGCCAGACATCTTCCGAGATCATCGTTCCATCAACTAGCCCCGCCTTACTGTAATGTTTGTATCAATTGGATTGTAACATTACAGTAAAACTTTCGATTCCATTTAAGCAGGAAATCGACACGTATTTAGTATATTGGTTCAATTTGTATATATATAACATAACACATGTGTACAAGAAAACTTACCATTTTTGCAGTTTTCTACCTTCATTCCTATCCCCATTTATGTCTCCTTTGACTCTCATCCACATTTCTTGAATTCCTGCTTATTTAAGAAAGAAAAGGGGAAATAATAAAAAAGAACCGATAGACTCCGTGTTTTCCTCAGCGCTTCCGTTTCTCTTAGTCTGGTGTCACTGCCTGTTGGACTTGTGTAAGTTGTTCCACTGGAGATCTCCAAGGAGCTGTAATTGGAGGAAGATCTGACTTCTATCCAGAAGTATCAGTTTTTCACATTAATAGATTATATGTGTGCACTACAAAACAATCCCGTGTATAATACACATTCACATATATACATACATAGATACACACATGTATACATAAAAAATATACACATGCATTCATACACACATACATATAGAAATACCTACATACATATACGCATTGTTCATACATGTATACATACATACACACATATACACAATTACATACATATACTCGAGTTGAAGAAGGACCCCACGATTAACAGCTCCACTATACAAGAGATTATTACCACATCACTGGGTGAAAGGGCAGAAGTTAAAGCCTTAAGCCCGTAGACAGCGATTATGTGTATAGACCAGGATGATATCAGGACTGTGAAGGAGCTAAAAGGTGCACTGAAGCTGCATTTTAACCTGGTCGAGTTGCACATCTTTCCGAGCAAGTGAAGTCAAGTGAATTTCCATTCGCACATTCTAATCTACTCTCCATATCATTATTTATCTGCGTTGAGGATAAGTTTGAGTATTCCAACACTGTTTATTGCGGCATTGCGCATTTAATAAAAATGGTGCACTGTTGGGGTAAGACCGACAGTTTTAGGAGGGGTAAGATCGACACACTATTTATTTATGGTTGAGTTTATTTTTGATTCAATGCGAACGACTGGGAGTTGTTTATGGTATTCTACTTTTATAACATCATGTTAATATTTGAAATATGCGGAAAATCTGGTATTTGCATTTATTCCTTGTCAATATTGTGTAAAGACGACCAAAAAAAAAATTAAAAATCAAATTGAGCGCGATTCATAGTTTTATTATAAAACCAAAAAGGATAATCTAATATGAAATTCTAAAATGATACTAAATAACAATTTCCATCGACTGCCGGATTGTTGATCAACAGAGTTCCGAAAAATCATAATCGGATCTTTACCATAATACAAACCAAGTGTTGAACATTATTTATTCACACCTTCCTCTCTTCCTCTTGCTACCCGATGAAATTCCAGAAAGCATGCATTTGTATCACACATACTCATATACACATAGTTACACTTTATCACACATACACAACATATTTTCAATGAAAAAGAAAGCTAACAAGGGTGACGCTCGTGCCACTTCGGGGTGTCGGTCTTACCCGCAGCGTTTTTAAAATGTTATTTTTCTCCATTTTTTTTTTGGCAACCAATCATTTTTAATGAATCCAATTTTTTGAAACGCTTAAAAAATTATATCTTGTTAAGAACCATGTAAACAAGGATTACGCGCAGAATATACAATTTTTGGAGCTTTTTTGGTATTTTAGAAAAATGATTGCGCTTAAGGTGTCGGACCTGCCCCCAGCTCCCCCACACGTGTATGAAGTCCGGCCGCGCAAGCCACCACGTGTACGTGTTCCCGCAACAAACAGTGTGGTTGTACATAACATGCTGTATTCGACGTCTATACAAGAAGACTGGCTCGAACTCCAGACAAATTGGACTACATGTAACAGAGAACAATAAAATGAGGACGGCTGAAGAAAACCGAAATGAAGCGTCGGCGCCTCCCCGTCAGTGCAACCGATCCATCTCTCTCATACCCACAGGAACACTCACGCTACTCCCAACGTATGGAACGTGGCATACATGCACTCATATTACGCATGCAGTAGCGAAACTGAAACCGCTCACTCATATGTACTGTTCTGCCAGTGTCCACCACCACTGTACTGCAAGCCACACTAACACACTCGTCCACTCAGTCCAACACGCTGAAAATAAATGAAAAGAATCACCTTATCTTCAATATCAGCTCCACATCTATGTATTGATTTGCAGTCATTGACACTCCACACCGTTCCTATTGAGCTCTGCATCTGGTCTAGCTCACACCAGCACAACAGACTGATGGTATTCTCCTTTCGAAGAAGGACCACCATTCCACCGACGATAGCACTATCACACGCGCGAGCAGTTCTTATTACAAATTCCAATTGGACACAAAATGACGCCGTTCTTCCTTCACCAAACCCATATATGCACATATACTATACAATTTTTATATCCTCCAAAATATTGCACAACATTCCAAGATTTCAACACTTTTATGATTTCCCTTCATTGCATCTTCATAAAAAGCACCCGCTCGCCCATCACACACCTCCGAAACCCGTCCTATAGACCGCCATCCTGCCTCTACCCACTCAACAATCCAACAACCAACACAAACATAAACACTTATTCCAACTGGAATTCTCTCACCATGGTTTTCATGTGCCTCTCTTGCTCAGTCCGCCACAACGAATTCACCACTTCGGCCTTTTTGTGTTAACCACTTCAGCGAGAAAATCCAACACACACACTATATCAGTGATATCGTAAAAGCAAAATATCATTATATTGTTTTCCCACTTCGCTCATCTACGACAAGAAACGAGTCTCTTCCCGAAAATTACTGGCTATGAAGCGAACACAGCTCCGGGTGGGTATATTTACTTGCTATTCTCACTCGCGCCGAGGGTATTTTGCTATAGAAACAAGCGAAAAAACATACGCACACACAACTGTACTTCCGTGCTTCCTCTGCTTTCATAACATGGCGTACATGCACATTCTTGACCCTTCGTAAACTGAAACTACCACTGAGGCGGGTTTCTCCGGGCATGTTAAACATTATTTATTTCACTTGCGCATATTATAAATTATTTCGCTTGCGCATATTATAAACTATTCCACTTTCACTTCAAAAACACACGACCGAGCAGAAAGCGACCGGTAAAAGGCAAAACACGTCTGCATTCGATCGAATCACCCGAGCTTCTCAAAAGCTTGTCCCTAATTGCCGTGTCTTTAAATTCCCCGAATTTGCAATATTCTGCCTGTAGCTTTATAGCTAAGACAAAATTTTCCGTTGACTCATCCGCCCCTTGGACGCGATATATATATATATATATATATATATATATATATATATATATATATATATATATATATATATATATATATATATATATATATATATATATATATATATATATATATATATATATATATATATATATATATATATATATATATATATATATATATATATATATATATATATATATATATATATATATATATATATATAATATATATATATATATATATATATATATATATATATATATATATATATATATATATATATATATATATATATATATATATATATATATATATATATATATATATATATATATATATATATATATATATATATATATATATATATATATATATATATATATATATATATATATATATATATATATATATATATATATATATATATATATACAGGGTGTTTGGTTCATGGTTAAGAATCTCTCGGGGGGTGATAGACTGCCATATTTGGAGAAAAAAATTGTTCTACACATACCATCAAATCTCAACCGTTACAGAGTTATTGAACTTTTTGTGTAATAAACTTATTTGTCTTAAAATACCTCTAGCTTAAAAAGTATACTTTGTATTTCAAATGTTTCAGTTCCATTCGAAAGGTGAGAAAATTTCCTATTGAATGGTGTTCTCATATCTTTTAACTAATTAGTTTTAATTACCTTTCAACTGTAAAGTAGTCAAAAGTTAGTGTTTTGAGGAGGTTTTTGCTAATTTTCTCGAAATAATGAAGTATGATTATAGCAATATCCATTATCCAAAAGTTGGGTTTTAGGTCGATGCATGATTTGTTCTTGGACGTCATATTTCTATCTCTTCTCATTTCTTTGTAATTTCATTACTATACTTTTCCTGTAACCGACTTGCAAGTGCTTAAAAGACTCTAATCTAAAAAATATGCTTTATATCGTTATTTACAAGATTTCATTGGAAAGCTGAGAAAATGTCCTATCAGTGTATGTACAAATATCTTTTAGTTAAGTGTACTAAATGATTTTTTACTAACGAAATAACTCAACATTTGTGTTTTTTGGAGAGTTTTTTAATTATTCTAATTATAAATTAACAAAATTTATCGTAACTATTGTTCATTTGATGCCCCTTAATGTTCTCTATAATTTTTTGTTAGACATTTTGTCTATATCTCTTTTCATTTTGCTGCTATTTAATAGTTAACACAGCATGAGCTCCCTACAAATGTAGTGGGTTCGAAATCATTATTTTTGCATATGAAACGATGTGATAAAAACGATTTTGCGTCGAAACCAAAAGAGATAATTGAATGGAGTCAAAGAAAGAACTGTAGAACTTGCTGAGATGCATTATTTCCATGATAATAATGGTGATGTTTATTATTTACTATTTTAAGAAAATTAACGAAAATGCTAATAATAGCACTAATTTTAAACTAATTTACTTTTAAAAGAATACTAAATTCACTTAATTGAAAGGTATTAATACATTTTTCACTGCAAAATTTTCCTGGCTTTTGAATAAATAGAAAAAAAAGTACAATAAGTGCCGTAATTTTTCAATTAGAGCTGGTACTAGTGAGAATGAGATAAAAATGTCCAAGTTGAATAACCCAAAATCATGAAAATAAGAAAAGGTAAGTGTATCATGTCAAAGAACAAATTAAGCAGCTCATCAAGACTAATAATCTGAATTATTAAAATGATGAGGTTAACTATTAGGATTTTCAAGAAATGAACAAAAAATCGTTTGAAATTGTTTAATTTTCAATAAATTACTTTGAAAAGGCTACTTAAACTCATTAACTGAAACATGTGAGGGCATCACTCAATGCGAAATTTTCTCACCTTTCGAATGGAACTAAAACATTTAAAATACAAAGTACACTTTTAAAGTTAGAGGTATTTTAAGACAAATAAGTTTTTTACACTAAAAGTTCAATAACTCTGTAACGGTTGAGATTTGATGGTATGTGTAGAACAATTTTTTTCTCCAAATATGACAGTCTATCACCCCCCGAGAGATTCTTAACCATGAACCAAACACCCTGTATATATATATATATATATATATATATATATATATATATATATATATATATATATATATATATATATATATATATATATATATATATATATATATATATATATATATATATATATATATATATATATATATATATATATATATAATATATATATATATATATATAATATATATATATATATATATTATATATATATATATATATATATATATATATATATATATATATATATATATATATATATATATATATATATATATATATATATATATATATATATATATATATATATATATATATATATATATATATATATATATATATATATATATATATATATATATATATATATATATATATATATATATATATATATATATATATATATATTATATATATATATATATATATATATATATATATATATATATATATATATAATATATATATATATATATATATATATATATATATATATATATATATATATATATATAATATATATATATATATATATATATATATATATATATATATATATATATATATATATATATATATATATATATATATATATATATATATATATATATATATATATATATATATATATATATATATATATATATATATATATATATATATATATATATATATATATATATATATATATATATATATATATATATCTATATATATATATATATATATATATATATATATATATATATATATCGGTAGTCGTCAGCATCGGAGCGAGAGAGGGATTCGACGAGAAATTTGATCGTTCGCCGGTTCTCCGCAGCATAGCTAACGTACGTGTGAGGCGTGTAGGAAGATTTCGTTCGCTCGTTTGGTAGGGTGATGAGCCTATTTGCGCCATGTTTCTATTATCACCCTACCCATTTGAAGCCGTTGGTTAGAGCAGTGTCTGCCATCTTTGTTCAACGCATTGAGTCAAATGGTAGCGCAACAATAGGGGCACTCGATTCGAGTTTTCATTGTGCTCGAACACGAGAATTTTACTGTTTTCAACGCATTTGTGTTATTATATTGGTTCTTAGCAACGAAGCAAAGCGGTTTATGTCCATTTTTACGCATTCCATTGATTGTAAGGCAAGAAATTACCGAATTAGTGAGGCACCTTGCTTAGTATGGTGAAAATAGGCTCATCACCCTAGTATACATCGACAGCGCGCGAATAAATTTTGAAATGACATCAAATATTGTCGGTTCGATTGAGCCCTACGTACCAGCTGCCTCATTTGCCAATTATGTAGAGCGCTTGGGGTTTGTTTTTGCATACAATAGCGTGCCGGAAAATTCCGAGAAAGCTTTGTTTATAACGCTTAGCGGACCAGCAGTGTTTGAGGAACTCAAACTGTTGTATCCGGCTAAAGATTTATCGACTTTGCAATACTCTGAGATTATTAAAAAATGGAAGGAACGGTTTGATAAGAAGAAGTCGGATTTGATACAACGGTTCAAGTTTTATAATCGCGTCCAAGGGGCGGATGAGTCAACGGAAAATTTTGTCTTAGCTATAAAGCTACAGGCAGAATATTGCAAATTCGGGGAATTTAAAGACACGGCAATTAGGGACAAGCTTTTAATTGGAGTTTTTGATAAAAGTTTATAGCAGAAGATATTAGGCGAGGAAAATCTTACTTTAGCATCGGCGGAGCGCATGTTGGTAAATTGGGAGTTGGCAGGATCGAGAGCTAGAATGTTAGGTAGAAAAGCTGAGCAGGTGGCTTCGGTAAAAACGAAACTGGGAAGACGAGATGTAATGCGCTGAAGAAATAGAAGCAAGAGTAGAAGCAGAAGCATGTTGGGTTTCGTTTTGAGGAATAGGAGTATGAGTGGTAACAGGGAAAGGAATAATAGCAAATCAAGACCGAGAAGATACGACAATAACAAACGAAGCATGGTTTGTTATTTTTGCGGGAAACCAGGCCATGTTTTGAAAAAAATACTTTAGGTACATCAACAGCCAACGGAAACCAACTGTGAAATTTGCGGATGAGCAGTATCCAAGTTCCAGCTCCGGTAGTAATTTAGAGCAACTGTTCAACAGATTGAAGCCAGCCTTAGATGATTCCGGTTTAATTTACTTGTATGATGGTTTCCAGCAAAACAAAATTAAATTATCCGTGTTAAGTTGACGTATTAATGCAGGGTCGTCCGATCAAAATGGAGGTGGATTGTGGATCATCAATCACTCTCGTAGGCAGTGATGTCCCTATCCTCTGTGCAGTAAAGAGAAATTGAAATTACTCCCCACACTCTGGCAAGCAAAACGAGAGCGCTTCTCTTTCGTTCATATACACCACCGTGTTTGATATGTGTAAGCGCATGTTGGTGGCAGAGGTAAATTTTCATACACCCAACACTGGAACGATCTAGAGTGTGGAGAAGAGCTCTTGAAATTCTCTGTGGCGCGCTCAGATAAATTCGCCACCGCGCGCGCCCCAGAGTCGCTGTGGTGTATTCACTAGCGTATATTCACTGGCGTGTGATCTTTGGTTTGTTTTCGTCTTACAAGTGGCAGTGCGGGTGAGATCGATTTAATTTGCACAGGTTGTTGCGTTGTGTTGTGTGGATGGTGGTGGCATATTTCAAGCTTATATGATTTTCTACTGAAAATTTCATACAAATTGCTTGGTAAAGCTTACGAGTTTATAGAGTGTTGTTACACTACCGTGGGAAACCTGAAGTATTCGAGCCTAGGGGCAAACAAGGAAAACGTTTTACGTATGAATGTATCGGCTGATATAAACAAAGTTTTATAATGATCTGTAGTATCAGATTACTCGTATAACAGATGTAAGACGGGATTTGTACATCCACATTAGGACCGGCCTATTTTTTGTTCAACTGAATAACTCAATGGTAATTTAATTTATTTTGATTGCGAATTTGGCGACGCCAAAAAGTAAAGTGATCCATTACAAGTAATGTCCTAGTTTTACACACGTTTTCGATTTATATCATACGCAGTCATTGTAATTCTCTCACACTCACGCGAGAAGAGGCTTATCCGATGTCCAACTTTTCCGAGATAAAGTCCACATAAAACAAGATAAATTTCACGAGAATTCACATTGTTACTTGTTTTTTTTCTGTAGCGCGTTATTAACAATAATGACGTATCAATTTAGAAGCGCTTCTATTTGACCAGTACAGTGCTTTCAAGGGGTTACAGCACTGTAGATTTTTTAAAACATTTCTTGGTTGAATTTTGTTTACTGGTGCTTTAGGATACTGAAAATGATATTTATTTATTTATTTATTTATTTATTCTTATTTTTCATCTGACCTGTGTTGGTCTACATGAAATGTTTCTAGAATGGGAAAAGCCCATTTCAGGATATGCTTCAGAAGCAATCCTCAAATGGGCGTAAAAACCCATCATCTTTTCAAAATTTTCACAGTTGATTACAATGATTTTACACTACAATTAAACTTAATCACATAGTACACAGTATTGCAAGAACAAAAATTACAAATATTACAAAAATGGAATCTTAAAATCTAAGTCAACCTTCTTAGTCTATTTTTGAAAACATCACAAGATACAGAAAAGTCAAAATGGTCATAAACACTATTAAAAACATTACACATCGCCCTAATGGGTTCGTTCTGACCGTACTCTGTGCGCTGAAATTCCAGTCTTAAGAAGTTATGCGATCTGAGATTTCTAGGGGGCACATAGATATTTATTTGTGAGAGAATATCTGGAGCATCTATGTGACCAGTGTATATATTCCCAACAAATACTGCTCTAAATGTGTTCCGCCTTTTCGCTAGGGTTTCCATATCGAGCAGACGACAGCGATCGATGTACGGTGGTAGCTCTGCTGGGTTACGCCATGGGAGAGTTCTAAGAGCAAAACGGAGGAATCTTGCCTGCACTGCTTCTATTCGGTTGATCCAAATGTTCGTATAAGGACACCAAATGGGTGCTGAAGCTTCCAGGACAGATCGAACTAGTGAGAAATAGAGTGCCCGTAAACAATATGGATCAGTGAATTCTTTGGCAATTCTTATAATGAAGCCGAGGTTTCTATTTGCCTGTGCTATAACATGAGAGTAATGATTTCTGAATGTCAGTTGTGAGTCCAGGAGTACTCCGAGGTCTCTGATAACTGTCATTCTCTCTAGCGATTCCCCTGAGATGGTGTAGCTCCAGAGTATTGGATTTTTTCTGCGAGTAAAAGATATTATGGAACATTTGGCCACGCTGAGAGCCAGCAAGTTGCGACTACACCAGTTACAAAAAGCATCTAAGTGTCGCTGCAGTGCCACGCAATCTTCTATTGACCGCACAATGAGAAATAGTTTGAGATCATCAGCGTATATAAGTTTACACCCTGGAGGTATAACATAGCAAACGTCATTGAAGAACAACGAAAAAAAAGCAACAGTCCTAGATTGCTCCCTTGAGGCACTCCCGACAAGTTAATGAAGCTGTATGACTCGCTATTTCCTAATTTTACAGATAGAGAACGATTTACGAGATATGATTTAAGCCACCCTGTGAAATTTGACGAAGCGCCCAGCCGCTTTATCTTTGCCAGTAGAAGAGAGTGATCTACACGATCGAATGCAAAATTCCAAATTCCAAAAAATGAATCGCGAAAACAATAAATAAATATTCAAATTTTTCGCAACGCCTCTTATGTATGCCCCGAGTATACTGAAAACGTTAACCGTGTTTTTCTCGAAATATTTTTTTTTTGATTTGGCCGGATATGTAACTCGAACAAATGATTTTTGATCAGCCTAAAATTTTTACAGCATGTTTAAGATTACTTTCTCCAGCGATGCACGTGGGATTTAATTTTTTCATTGCATAATTTTTTAATAAGCAATTTTGTGTCGATTTTTAACACATTTTCAGCGTTTTTCGACTAAAAAATGTGCCATTTCGCGAAAAATCAAGACATAGAAAAAATCTTACGTACGCCGCTTGCTGTCGTTCTAAGAAGTTTAAAAAGCTTTGGTTTTTGGCTCTGGATCAAAAGTTCCGGCCGTGGACCCCTTCCAAAAAAAAAACTCCCCGACGGGAAAGTGCTGCACAGCCGCCATCTTGTGATGAAATTACTCGAATAAATTATTTTTTGCAATTCATTACTTATGTTATATATCTCAATAACCTTCCGGAAGTCGCGCTTATGGCCCACTGAACGAGCAGCCGCTGATGTTTTAAGACGATTTCGCTAGATTTTCAGAGCAGCGTGCACTTCTGGAAAGTTAAACAAGATCTCGATTCATCTCATTATTGCGTCAAGATGAATTCCCGAAATATGCCTATTTTTCGTGCTCTATAGTGGTGTAACCCCTCAATAATTAGTTCTGGCATCTTTTGACGGCATTTTTCTTCTGTGCCATCATTCAAATAAATTAGTTGGTTTTCTCTCGAATCTCCACGCGATGGAATAATAAGAGAGAGAATTAAAATTAAAACCTAACATGTTCGGGTACGAGTATAGCAAAGAAGTTCAAAATGGCAAATCCACCGTCTTTGCAGTACATACGAAATTGTTCCAAGGAACGTTTATCTGTTTACCGTGATTTTATAATTTGTAAAATTTATAATATTAAGTTTATGTATCAGAGGATGTTTATGACCTCACCGAATAAAAATCTTCTTGTGTAAACCTTGAACCTATAGTTGATTTCGTGACGTGAGGATGTGCTTTTGTTTTCATTTCGACCCGAAAAAGGAATACATTCTACGTTTATCCCAAAAATTAACGTAAACTTCGTATTCTATACATATATTAATCAATTCCCCTGTATGTATTCATGCATACACTTCAAATCGAGTACACTTCCGTGATTTTTATTCTTAGTCCAATTAGGTGATTCAAATTTTCTGATCAACAGAAATATTGGATTTTATTCATGATAAAATAAGTTTTTATGGATATTTAGTAATATTATATCAGACAATACTAATAACAAAGTAAGTACGTAATAGTTTAATAGTTCTGCACTTTAGGTGTGAGTCGCATTTTGGTCATGCTTGGGTCAGTAAAAGCCAAATATTTTAGGCTTTTTGGCTATTCTCGAGCGACGTAGCGATACAAAAAAATATTTCGTTCTAATTCTAATATAATTTTTTTGAAAATCTACACTTGTACTGCATTACAACGATTACAAGCTCTAATATAGTGCAATAAAAGCAGAATGTGGCTTATGAACTGCCCTTGAATTTTAATTGCAAATATGGGAAATCGTTCAACACATCTTTGATATGTGTGCAAAGAACTAGAATATTTGAGTGAAAATTCTGCTAAAAAATCGATGAAAAGTTCTATGGGCGATGTCAATATATTAAACGAAAGCTTTTAATCCCAAAAATGATAAAAAAAATGTTAAGATTGTTTACCAATTTATGTATGTGAAACTTCTTGTACCATTACCACTACCATGTATCATTAATGTAGCCATTGCTAATTACGGTTCCTATGAGACATGCAACTATAGATACATTAGCGCAACTATATGTGCAAGGGAGCTCAAAATTCAACGCAATTTTTTTTCAACTGTTTTTTGAGCTAATTTCCAAGCTTGCAATTGGAACTTTTCATTGTTCCTAGCAGTGTTGGGAAAATCATTATCAATAAAAGTTTATTCCAGGTTCATTTGCGAATCAATCATTCCCAGAACATTTCCAAACAAAAATCTGTGAAACCAAACATCGCATCCGAATGTGTAATTCTTGAGACAAATATTCAATGATTCTTACCATCGAAGTTCGCACACGAACTTCTGCCTCAGTGAAACTCTTGAAAGAATGTTCCCCCAAAGCAACAACGAAAAAGAGACATTTGGAAGCGAAAAACGCTTTTAGTGATGCTTTGCACATCACATTGAAAATATGATTGTATATGAAACTTTCATACTCGGTCATACAAACAATGGGTTGTTAAGAACCGGCCTCCATACCAGAATTTGCTTTTTTCCATATGTATATTTTGACAACATACCATTCAAGCACCATTTTAATTCTTTCCCATTTTAGTTCTGTCGATTGATGAAAAGTTTTTTTTCCACACGATGGCTTCTGAAGAAAACTTCGTTGACACTAAAGTAGCCTGACGCTTTATCCCATTGAGCTATCGCCGTAATATTGTAGAACGTAGTTTTTTATATCATGTTAATCTACAGGTTTTTGGAATCTTTGGAAATCTCTCGGAAATCCCTTATTCGAATATCGTGCAAGATGTTTTCATAAGGCGAACTTTTTTCTATATTTTCGTTGTTATAAAAGTTCGCAAGCGATCTTTTCTTCTTCAATCCAATATTTTTTTTTGCTTGAACCGAATAATGTTCCCAAACATCGGCCTCTTGAAGTTCGCTGACGATTTTTTCCGTAGCGATATTCTATATCAGTGAACTTTTCATTAGAAAATCGGCGATGAAAAGATTCTGTTGTGAACATTGATATTTTGATATTTTCATAACGCTGGTTCCTAGTACCTTTTTGATAAAACACTTCATTCAAGAAATTTATAATGAGGAATAATTTATCACACAAAAATCGCTTGTTTAAACTTGAGGAAACACCTTACTTGTTACTTGAAAATACGAAAATTTCATAGAGATTGACAGAGATTCCGACAGATACTACCTAACTAATACTTTGTTTTGCTGTTGATATTACGTGCAAATGCATCCATGCATTATAATTACGGTCTAAAATACTAACTGACGCAAAAATCTAGAATACGTATAATAAACATTGTTGCTGCTGACCCATTTAACATCCTTTTATGAATCACAAGAACACAAGATTCATTATTCATTTAAAATAAGCGTGAACACTAGTGGCCTTTTTTCTTGACCGAGCCAATTTATTTCGCTCATTGACGCGCAGAATCCCCTTTCTAGCTCCCATGCTCTTGAAACATTCGCTTTCGCCTTCTGTTTAAACGATTTTCACGCAAAATAATAGACAAATGAACAAATGAATAACGGGTGTACGCTCAATTGTGATGTTGTATGTAAATTCATTATCACCACAAGCGTATACCTAATTTTACTGAATATGTCAAGCCTGTCGACGAAATCTAAGATTTCGTTTTAAACTTGTAGGATTAAGTTATAATAAAAATATTAATACTTATAACAAGAGTTTGCATATCAGGTGCCACTGGTCATTATAAAACTCTCTATACGATGATACGTAAAAAGTTTTCCCGATGACCGAGTACTTTTAGTTTTGCAGGTAGTATAACAATACTTTAGAAACTCGTTCGCTTGTAAGACGAAAACAAACCAAAGATCACACGCCAGTGAATACACCACAGCGACTCTGGGGCGCGCGCGGTGGTGACTTTATCTGAGCGCGCCACAGAGAATTTAAAGAGCAAGAGAGCACGGTTATCTCGCACCCAACTACCTCAACACCAGCGCACACTTGAAATCGGTCTATACAGCTCCGAAATAAAGAGCGTTCTGGTTTTTTCTGTGGTGTGTGATCATTCCCAGTAAAGTTCAACCGGAAATGAACTGGAATTCTGGCTGGTTCCAGTTCGTATACGGGCTCCAGTGATACAACCGATTCTAACACTGGAGCCGGAATACGAACTGGAACCAGCCAGATTTCCGGTTCATTTCCGGCTGAGCTTAACTGGGTTGTATCCTCTGCAGGCTTACCAATTCGCGTCATCGAAGGTACGGTGAGCGCGCCACAGAGAATTTAAAGAGCAAGAGAGCACGGTTATCTCGCACCCAACTACCTCAACACCAGCGCACACTTGAAATCGGTCTATACAGCTCCGAAATAAAGAGCGTTCTGCTTTTTTCTGTGGTGTGTGATCATTCCCAGTAAAGTTCAACCGGAAATGAACTGGAATTCTGGCTGGTTCCAGTTCGTATACGGGCTCCAGTGATACAACCGATTCTAACTATCGGTTGTGTCACTGGAGCCGGAATACGAACTGGAACCAGCCAGATTTCCGGTTCATTTCCGGCTGAGCTTAACTGGGTTGTATCCTCTGCAGGCTTACCAATTCGCGTCATCGAAGGTACGGTGCCTCCATCTACAAAAGTTGTGCCTGTGGGTGATGCAAATGTAAACAAATGGTGTTAATTTTTCGTCAGTTTTCAAATGGATTATTTTCATATTTTCAAGAATATTGAGTTAAGTAAATACGTGAAAGGGGTTAAATAGACTTCCGCTAAACCTTTCTACTAAGCCACCAAACCTTTGTCAAAGCTTTTTCGCAGAAAATATGGAAAAAGATTTTCATGTTTTGGCATAGACTTTCCTCTTGGTTAATTGCAAATTGTGATTTTTAATATATAAATATATTGAAACGTCATTTTAAAGGTATGAGCCAATAGAGCATCAGTCCAATAAAGCATTACGGATATAGTTTGGTAGTTTTTTGCTCGAGAACGTGAAGTAAAGTTCTTATAAACTGGTCGAATTTCACTGAAAGTATAACTATTAAAGACACTCGTGGCTCTGAACAGAAGTATGAAAATTCGGAATCGACCGAATTTTTACCGGTATTTATTGCTCCTGATGACAAGCGAAAACATCTGCCCAGCCAAAAACTGCCTAGATAGCGTTCAACTGCTCAAAACCCACCCGTGTTTCTTTCAAGCAAACCATATGCAAGTATATAGTCCTAAAATCTTATTTGCCATTGCTGTGATATCCTCTCCGTAGTTGAAGACATCCATCTGCGTGGTTAAAAACTGCAGATAATCTGCACATCAGTATATTTTTTATTTTGTTCCATATACATTGATAGCTCCTGACGGTATAAATATGGCCAACGAAAAATACACATTTCTCCATAACAAACTAATTGTATTGAGAGAAATTTTTACCATAACTTGGATACATATTGCTTTTCAATCTGTAAATAAAATTTTTAGCGAAAAGGTAAATTTTCAATACTTTTTATCATTTTGAAAACTTATTTGTCTTTTGCTTCACAAAAATGCGTCATGTTGAGGACGCAAAATAAACATGTTCTATGACATTTTTTACTCGTTTTTTCACCAAATTAGCTCGCTTGATGATTTTTGTTTTGATTTGTACTAACATTTCATATATTTATGAAAGAAACCGTTGAAAATGGCACGTTTAAAATGATTCATTTTCAATCATCCATTTTTTTACATGAACTTCACGCACACAAGCTGTCAAAATCAGCTTCGTAGTCGCGAATATGACTGCCTTTTTCCTACTGTCGCTGTGCAACAGAATCGGATGTCTCTATGTGTGCTCAACGTTCCCTTGCTACAGCACGTTCACTCGCCAAGCCGAACTGTAATGGCAACAGTGCAATCTTGTGAGAAAAAGGACTGTTTGGGGACAGTCTGTACCGCGCTCGTTTTGTTGAGAATATTCTACGCTGAACGTAGCGAGCCGAATGGGCTGTCGGTTTACCATTTTTATGTCGGCTGTTTCGCATAAACTGTCGCGGTAACAGCCTTCTGAGAGGGATAACATTCTTCGTCCAAATTGGTAAAACTGTCGTCTAGGGCTGTCATATGAAGAATGTCATCATTGAACATTTGCATGGCGTTTGAATCGGCGCAGCGGCAACAATTTGCGCTAAAACGGACTTCCTTAAGCGAACCCTACACGAGCAGAAATATTGACAATAAATCATAGATTGATCAATATATTGATGGTGTAAGATCATCTTGAAAATATTGATTCTGTAGAATTTAAATGGGATTGATGGAAGCAGTCTTATCAATATATTTATTGACAATATTTCTGTCTCGTGTAGGGTTCGCTTAAGGATCAACGCATGTTTAAGCGGACGAACGTGTAAAGTGTACTTTTCAGCATAACAGTTGTACTGTTATGCTAATCATGCGCATTAATTTGGACGTGCTTTAGGCATGATAAAACGCAGTTTTCAAACGTAGAAAATTTTTCCCAGGACAGAATTCTGGCACTATTTTCACTGGATGTCATATACCATCAGTCGTCAGCTTCCATTACGTTGTCTTGGGAAATTAATTTATAGCATGATGGATTCAATTGATTAAAGAAATAGTCAGTTTTCTAATGCCGTTTTCAATGAACAACCCCGGAGCAGTAAGTTGCATTTTCTAGCGAAAGAGCAGGCCACTAGACGTTTTCATTCCAACTTCTGCCAGAAAGTGCAACACTAGTGCAATTCGGATTAACTTAATTTTAATATTTTTATATTAGTGTACTTTCGACTGTTAATGTGACAATTTATGATTTAGAGATCGGCGTTTCAGTCAATAAAAATCAAGAATACTCGTTGTTCTCTTTCTCCAACGTTTCGGTCCTTATTGGACCTTTTTCAAGAAATCTGTAATGTTTTATTATGTCATTTTTTTCCCAATTTTAAAATTTTAAAACAATTCTAAACTTTACCGAGAATTTTTGTGTGTTCTGTTGTCGTTTTGTTCATGCTAAACAATATAGCTGTCATACTATCCTGAATTTAGAGTGAATCGGAACATTAGATAAAATGGCAGTTATATTCGTGCTAATTTCATCGTGCACTTACATTTATCCGTATGGCTGTTAAACCCACTCGTCGCAATAAACGTTTAAATCAGACACTTTGAATTGGGCCACGATTGGCGTCACTGCACTATTTTATCAAGATGTCCGTTCACTCTCATTCTGTGTCTGTGCCTGTCGTGTTGCTATTTGGTGTAGTTAGTGTGTGTAATCTCGCTAATATGTCTAATCTCTATTTGTTTTGATTCTGGTTTAGAGTTTCTTCCAACGTATGTAGCAGCCCGGCATACACTGCATGCAAGTTTTCCGTGTCTGTACGTTTGTTCACCGTGTTGTGTGTGTTGTTAATGTGACAACTTTCCAGTATAGGCAGGCTGGTTGACTTGTATGTTCTGTCGATGATTCTAGCTGTGTCCAGTTGGAAATTGTGATCCATAGCTGCGGCATGATCAACGAGTGCTGTCTTCTCCCGAATGCTAATGACGGCTGCATCAGCATTTGTGTATCCAGCTTCTTTGAGTGTGTGTAGTTTTTTGAGATTTGATCTGTGTCCCGAAATTCGTGTTTTTAGTTTTGTTTTGGTCATTCCTATATAGCATGCTTCGCACCCTTCACAGTCAATCCTATAAACAACGTTGCTTTGCTCACCGGGTGCTGTTTTCTCCTTTACCGGTGGCAATATATAACCGATTGTTTTTTGGTGTTTAAAAGCTATGTGTATGCTAGGATTTTCTTTGCGCAGTATGTTGGCTAGCTGTTGTGTTAGGCCGTTTATGTTTGTGAGTGAGTGGAATGTTTTACTGTTGTCTTCTGCATCACTCACCTCCATAGCTGTATTCTGTTGTGTTTTCTCACCAACCCGGTTTATTATTCGGCTCACCAATGTTTTAGGATAGTCATTCATGAGCAGATGTTTTCTGATGATGCTGTTGGATTCTTCGGGGGTACCAGTAGACGAAAATAGTGTTACCCTTTTGGCGAAGTTCAGCGCAACATTAATTTTGTTATGCATCGGGTGAAACGAATGGAAGTTGAGTAATCGGCCAGAAGCAATCGGTTTCATGTACCATTTCGTTTTTATGGTTTGGTCTGCCTGCCGTATCAGAGTCATATCGAGAAAAGGTAAGCAGTTATTCTGCTCGATTTCTGATGTGAACTGGATATTACTGTGTTGGTCATTAAAGATTTGTTTGATGTTTTCGACCTGGTCCTTCGGCAAAGACAAGAAGAGATCATCAACATACTTTCTGAGGTATGGAATTGGTATGTTTATTGAACGTATGGCTTGGTCCAACAGATCTTCAAGCACAATATCTGCAATGATTGGCGATAGAGGATTTCCCATTGCTGTGCCAAATTTTTGTTTGTAGTGGCATCCATCGAAGTAGGAATAGCTGCAGTCAATACAAAACTCGCGGGTTTCAACAAACAGGTCTAAGCATATTTTGGTGTGCTTTTGTATATCATCCCAGTGTTTAATTATGCTTTTTCTTACAAGTTCTTTGGGCACGGAAGTAAATAGAGCGACAACATCAACTGAGAACCATTATGTGGCTATCCGGTAGAGTGATGCTGTTGACGTACTTGCAGAAATGGAATGAGTCTTGTATGTTATACTTGCTGGAGAATGATTTCTGAATGATCGCGGCGATGTACTTAGAAAGTTCGTACGATGGTGACGTCATACAGGGGACCACTGGCCTAAGAGGCAGGTCCGGTTTGTGAGCTTTCGGCTGCCCGTAAATTTTTGGGCATACTACTTTGTAGGTGCGTAGTTTAAGTGCAGTTCTATAGTCGATCAACCCCAGAGTTTGTAGTCGGCGAACAATTTCATTATTTTTCGTCTGAAAACTGTTTGTTGGGTCTTTCTGCACTTTTTCATATGTATTGGCATCTTCTAACAGTAGTTTCATTTTAGCAGTGTAGTCGTCTTTGGTCATTACCACCGTGCGGTTGCCCTTGTCCGCTTTCAGGACTAAGAGCTCGGGATGCTGCTTGAAAAACAGTTTGGTTTTGAGTTCAGCTTCGTTGTACAATTGCAATCCAGATTCTTTTCCATTACTGTGCTGTTTGTGGTTGATGAAATTTTGAATTTTATTCGCCACTGCGCATCGTGTACGTTCTTGTACGTCTATGTTGCTGTTTGTTTTTACAACTGATTCCACGTCGGCCAACAGATGGAAAACAGGGGATTCCGAAATGTTTGTGTAGGGGAGAGCTATGTGTATGCTAGGATTTTCTTTGCGCAGTATGTTGGCTAGCTGTTGTGTTAGAATCATCGACAGAACATACAAGTCAACCAGCCTGCCTATACTGGAAAGTTGTCACATTAACAACACACACAACACGGTGAACAAACGTACAGACACGGAAAACTTGCATGCAGTGTATGCCGGGCTGCTACATACGTTGGAAAAAACTCTAAACCAGAATCAAAACAAACAGAGATTAGACATATTAGCGAGATCACACACACTAACTACACCAAATAGCAACACGACAGGCACAGACACAGAATGAGAGTGAACGGACATCTTGATAAAATAGTGCAGTGACGCCAATCGTTGCCCAATTCAAAGTGTCTGATTTAAACGTTTATTGCGACGAGTGGGTTTAACAGCCATACGGATAAATGTAAGTGCACGATAAAATTAGCACGAATATAATTGCCATTTTATCTAATGTTCCGATTCACTCTAAATTCAGGATAGTATGACAGCTATATTGTTTAGCATGAACAAAACGACAACAGAACACACAAAAATTCTCGGTAAAGTTTAGAATTGTTTTAAAATTTTAAAATTGGGAAAAAATGACATAATAAAACATTACAGATTCCTTGAAAAAGGTCCAATAAGGACCGAAACGTTGGAGAAAGAGAACACCGAGTGTTCTTGATTTTTATTGACTGAAACGCCGATCTCTAAATCATAAATTGTCACATTAACAGTCGAAAGTACACTAATATATAAGAATGGCAGGATTTTTTCGTAATATCAATCACGAATTTGGGCACACGATCAAAGCACAATGCAAGGAATACGCGGACCACAACCGAAAACTCAGTAATATGGTTGTGAGAAAAGATTTTCTAATCCGCTGTCGTCGAAACGGAGTATTCCCAGCACATATTCAAAACTCGTTCAAATGTTTGTTTGGCATACTGGAAGACCGTAGTCCATACCTACACAAACTAGAGAATTGTGTCTATTCTTTCAAGAAAACAATTCTAAACCTTGAAATCAAACAAACTTTCCATAAACTAAAACTACTTCGCTCCCAACAACAAGCCCTCGCAATTGTCATACAAGAAACTCTCCCTGAGGATGTTTCGAGCTCTTTCATCGCATCACAAAGTAATTTCTACAATAAAAACACCAATAACGGACAACGAAGAATGGATGGAAAATGCCAACGGTTATGGCAAAAAACGATTGATAGATGTTCTGAAAGACTACCATCGCTTAACTCAAAGGCGCTACTCAACGCGTCTAATGTTGTACTACCTACAGAAGTCGAACTGCTACTCAGCCTAGGCCACAAGTTCGCTCTCCCCTACACAAACATTTCGGAATCCCCTGTTTTCCATCTGTTGGCCGACGTGGAATCAGTTGTAAAAACAAACAGCAACATAGACGTACAAGAACGTACACGATGCGCAGTGGCGAATAAAATTCAAAATTTCATCAACCACAAACAGCACAGTAATGGAAAAGAATCTGGATTGCAATTGTACAACGAAGCTGAACTCAAAACCAAACTGTTTTTCAAGCAGCATCCCGAGCTCTTAGTCCTGAAAGCGGACAAGGGCAACCGCACGGTGGTAATGACCAAAGACAACTACACTGCTAAAATGAAACTACTGTTAGAAGATGCCAATACATATGAAAAAGTGCAGAAAGACCCAACAAACAGTTTTCAGACGAAAAATAATGAAATTGTTCGCCGACTACAAACTCTGGGGTTGATCGACTATATAACTGCACTTAAACTACGCACCTACAAAGCAGTATGCCCAAAAATTTACGGGCAGCCGAAAGCTCACAAACCGGACCTGCCTCTTAGGCCAGTGGTCCCCTGTATGACGTCACCATCGTACGAACTTTCTAAGTACATCGCCGCGATCATTCAGAAATCATTCTCCAGCAAGTATAACATACAGGACTCATTCCATTTCTGCAAGTACGTCAACAGTATCACTCTACCGGATAGCCACATAATGGTATCATTTGATGTTGTCGCTCTATTTACTTCCGTGCCCAAAGAACTTGTAAGAAAAAGCATAATTGAACACTGGGATGATATACAAAAGCACACCAAAATATGCTTAGACCTGTTTGTTGAAACCTGCGAGTTTTGTATTGTCTGCAGCAATTCCTACTTCGATGGATGCCACTACAAACAAAAATTTGGCACAGCAATGGGAAATCCTCTATCGCCAATCATTGGAGATATTGTGCTTGAAGATCTGTTGGACCAAGCCATACGTTCAAAAAACATACCAATTCCATACCTCAGAAAGTATGTTGATGATCTCTTCTTGTCTTTGCCGAAGGACCAGGTCGAAATCATCAAACAAATCTTTAATGATCAACACAGTAATATCCAGTTCACATCAGAAATCGAGCAGAATAACTGCTTACCTTTTCTCGATATGACTCTGATACGGCAGGCAGACCAAACCATAAAAACGAAGTGGTACATGAAACCGATTGCTTCTGGCCGATTACTCAACTTCCATTCGTTTTACCCGATGCATAACAAAATTAATGTTGCGCTGAACTTCGCCAAAAGGGTAACACAATTTTCGTCTACTGGTACCCCCGAAGAATCCAACAGCATCATCAGAAAACATCTGCTCATGAATGACTATCCTAAAACATTGGTGAGCCGAATAATAAACCGGGTTGGTGAGAAAACACAACAGAATACAGCTATGGAGGTGAGTGATGCAGAAGACAACAGTAAAACATTCCATTCACTCACAAACATAAACGGCCTAACACAACAGCTAGCCAACATACTGCGCAAAGAAAATCCTAGCATACACATAGCTTTTAAACACCAAAAAACAATCGGTTATATATTGCCACCGGTAAAGGAGAAAACAGCACCCGGTGAGCAAAGCAACGTTGTTTATAGGATTGACTGTGAAGGGTGCGAAGCATGCTATATAGGAATGACCAAAACAAAACTAAAAACACGAATTTCGGGACACAGATCAAATCTCAAAAAACTACACACACTCAAAGAAGCTGGATACACAAATGCTGATGCAGCCGTCATTAGCATTCGGGAGAAGACAGCACTCGTTGATCATGCCGCAGCTATGGATCACAATTTCCAACTGGACACAGCTAGAATCATCGACAGAACGTACAAGTCAACCAGCCTGCCTATACTGGAAAGTTGTCACATTAACAACACACACAACACGGTGAACAAACGTACAGATACGGAAAACTTGCATGCAGTGTATGCCGGGCTGCTACATACGTTGGAAAAAACTCTAAACTAGAATCAAAACAAACAGAGATTAGACATATTAGCGAGATCACACACACTAACTACACCAAATAGCAACACGACAGGCACAGACACAGAATGAGAGTGAACGGACATCTTGATAAAATAGTGCAGTGACGCCAATCGTGGCCCAATTCAAAGTGTCTGATTTAAACGTTTATTGCGACGAGTGGGTTTAACAGCCATACGGATAAATGTAAGTGCACGATAAAATTAGCACGAATATAATTGCTATTTTATCTAATGTTCCGATTCACTCTAAATTCAGGATAGTATGACAGCTATATTGTTTAGCATGAACAAAACGACAACAGAACACACAAAAATTCTCGGTAAAGTTTAGAATTGTTTTAAAATTTTAAAATTGGGGAAAAAATGACATAATAAAACATTACAGATTCCTTGAAAAAGGTCCAATAAGGACCGAAACGTTGGAGAAAGAGAACAACGAGTGTTCTTGATTTTTATTGACTGAAACGCCGATCTCTAAATCTTTAATATTTTTAGCATTTTACTTGTTTAGTACTATGACGTATGCAATCTGTATATTGTAAAAACGAAAACTGAACAATTTAAAAATATTAAGTTTTCAAAATCTTGATCAAAATTAAGAATTCGGAATTAAAAAATCGAAATATTTAAAAATTGCAAACTTCAAAGTTGCAAAATGAACATATTCAAATGTTGCAAATTTTAAAAATCGGGAAATCGATTTTTTTAATTAGAGGGGAGTGGGGCAATTCCGCTGGTTAATTCGGATCCCAGCTATTTTTCAGCTATGGTAATATTGTGAAAAGCGTATATATAATTTTCATGGCTGTAATGTAGCTCTGTTTTATCTGACAAAATTTTGCGGTTCTCAGTTTTCGTGAGCGTGCGTTTTTTGATAAATGTGTAAACCGAAAAACATGATTATTGTTGGCAACAACAATTAATTTACATAAAAATTTAGTGCATTATCGTGATTTTGGATTTTTTATTTAATAACTTATTTTAGGCGAGACTATCAACTGTTTTCGTTTAATCAGTTTGTGAATATGGGTTGATCCAATTCGGACCTTTTACCGTATATACTATCTGATACGCGATCGCGAAAAACCGTTTGAGAGCTTTCAGGAAAAGATAATTTTTCGCAAATCGGTTCAAAGATTTTTACGTTTATGCTGCCCATAATCGCAAGTCAGTCCCATGTTTTATGGGATTCCCTATCTACATGAGATTGACTTACGATTATGGGCAGTATAGTTCATAACCTATTGTTAGGTAATTTAGCCCAACTCTTACTTTTTATGGAATATTTGCCACAAAATTTTATATATCAAAGAGAACTTTAGATTAAGAAATTATCATTAGGACCACACTGTGTCTGTTGATATCAATTATAAATAAATAAATAAATAAATAAATAAATAAATAAATAAATAAATAAATAAATAAATAAATAAATAAATAAATAAATAAATAAATAAATAAATAAATAAATAAATAGAACTTTTCAATTTACAATTCGAAACTTAGTGAAAATCAGATAGGAATAACTTAGGTCAAAATAGGACTTAATTTCTATTGTAAAAATCGATGAGCCATGGGTGGTCCTAATTGGAACAGGGTTGGGGTAATTCGGACCTTTCATGTACTTTTGCGTAGAACCCTTTATACACAATACGGTGCGAGATCGGAAAAAGTTACCTTGGAAAAAAATGTGCGCAATTGATTAGGCTTTCAAGACAAAATAGATCATAGTTCTATAGCTCATAAACCCTTACTAGGTCCGAATTGGCCGACCACTAATGATTACTGTATATTAAATATGACATACTAAATTGAAAATTAAAGAATTTAAACTGAAATTTCAAAAAATAGGATTTCGGAATTAAAAAATCATATGATTAATATATGAGAAAATGAAAAATTGATAAATATAAGAATTTAAAAATTTAAGAATTCTAAAATTTAGAAATTCAAAAATTTAAAAATTTTAAAATTTAAAGATTTAAAAATTTAAAGACTTAAAGATTTGAAATTTTAAGTATTTTAAAATGTAAAAAGGTAAAAATTTAAAAATATTGAGTTAAGTTAAGGATTCATTAATTTTGGAACTTTAAAATTTAAAGATATGAAAATTTAAAACATGAAAAATATATTTTTATTTAAAAGTTTATAAATACGACGCCGAGGAAATATTTTTACAAACCATTTTCAACTACTCTTGATGATGAAAGCCATAATTTTCTAAAAACAAGTGCTGTATTAGGGCAGTTTACCACTAACAATAATAATACATTTCATGTTAAACATAAAAAGTGATTGAAATTTATTTTTATTATTCTGTAGTACGTACGCTAAACGAAGCAATGTTACAGGAATTTTTTCTTAATTTTTAATGGACATATAGAAGATAAATTTTAAGATAATTCTAAACTAAATATGAGTTAGAAAAGTGATCTGATTTGCAATGGATAGGGTTCACGCTAAATCTCCTGAATTCGCGGTTGCGGCACGGGACGATTAAAATTGTGGTATAAACCTATTCTTCGGATAAAATTGCTAATCAGAAATGACCTCATGACAGTAGAAACATTTAACAGTAGTTAGCACATTTTCATCATTTATAGCTTAGCGGTGTTCACAATTCCCAATGGTTCACAATTCCCCAACGTCCTCCATTTCGAGGTGTCCTTGTAGTTTGAAAAGTAGAAAATGTTAGGACAATTTCGACAAATACGTTTGCTATTTAGTGGTATAATAAAACAAATAAAATCATCAGGGTGTTGATCACCTCAAATAAATTAGCATAACCAACAAATGACGGAAATATTGCAGGAGCCTGAAATCGGCGGCGCGCCCCTCTAAAAATTAAGGGTTAAATTCTCGACAAACATATGATTACGGCCTAAAAGCCAACTGTCAAAATTCTCTTTGAAAGGAAATTCCGGACAAATCGTTAATGGCCAAACACAGTTCGTAGCAGTTAATGAAAGAGAAAACTTTTCTCTTTTGTTTACTACCAACACCTGGGATTGGCGATCAACGGTTTGTCCGGAATTTCCACCCAAAGCTAATTTTGACAGTTGGCTTTTAGGCCCTAATCATATGTTTGTCGAGAATTTGACTATATTATGTATTTCTCGATTGTAGCAACGCAATTTTTTAGTTTTGCGATGAAATAAAAAAGCCTCATAACTCATGACCTATGTTCATGCTGTGATTCGTGACTAGGTGCAATCTGCATTTTCATCTACACGGCATATCAAAAATCCGTTTTCTGAAACCGTCCAACTTTCCGCAATACGTACTTTTAAACGATTGCTTTCTGCCGCGATACGACAATTCGACCCACATCACCATTGCTGAACAATTACTATCCAGCTTCACCGAAACGATTCTCTCCCGCAACATAACAGTCTACCACAACGACTAAAATATTTGCTCAGGTTTTTAATTTCGAATGACGTTAAAAATTCGCTAACTGTTTAAAATCAAATCAAATAAAGCCGCTCGTTGTGATCCCGTCTGGGAAATGAATGGAAAAAAACGAAAACCTTGCATGCAGCAATCATTCTAAATCGTTCTATATTCCGCAACGTACTCGGCTTAACTAATGTACAGAACACGACTTTCACAGAAAAAAATGTTCTTTGATTGCATCGACGTGTCGGTTCTACAATCAAGAACGATAGAAATGTTACGCAAAACCAACTGAGGCTGTCATCGCACATTATCTATAGTTGTAGACGTATGCGCAAACTGTCGTGTGCGGTACAAGACGGCAACGTTGCAAGTCGCATAACAGTTTTACTGAGAGCTGTCGTGCTTGATTCGGTCATGAAACTGTCGAAGCGAAAGGAAGACGACAGCCTCTGAAATACTGTCGCAAGGCTGTACTGTTGGAACCCCTGATCCTCTGTGTAGGCACTTACGCGCCAGTGCATCACTAGGGTGAAATGCCATCACTGCTCGTAGGGAAACGGTTATACAAATTTTTTTTGATTTCCCGACAGAAAAATGCGGAAAGAAATTGGTTGTTGTTAATGGGGCTGAGTTATCAATTTTAGGAAAAGTTACGGTGGATGTTGTTCTAAATGGTATTTACAAACGCGTAGAGTTGATTGTATTAGACAGTAAAATGAATTTTTACCTTTGTTAGGGTGTAGCTGGTTGAATGTTTTTTTTATGTTGGTTGGAGAAAAGCTTTCGCAAATCCTTCTATGGTAAACAATATGGTTATTAGCAATGCAAATGATAAAACGATTTTAGGTATTTTAGGTTTTCCATAAGGATTTTTTTCTCGAATTGTTGGGTATGAGGCTGATTTGGTGTTGAAAGAGGATTCTCCAGTCTTTAGAAGGGCTTACGACGTTCCGTATAGATTACAGGAAAAAGTTATAGAGCATTTGGAGATACTAGAAAGAGAAAAAGTTATCACACCAATCAAGACTAGTGAGTGGGCTTCCCCTGTAGTTGTGGTAATGAAGAAGAATCAGGAGATTAGGATGGTTATTGATTGTAAAGTTTCCATAAACAAGTTGATAATTCCCAAGACGTATTCCCTTCCTGTTGCACAAGACCTGTTCGCCAAATTAACTGGTTGTAAGGTATTCTGTTCGCTCGATCTAGAAGGTGCTTATACACTGCTAGCTCTGTCTAAGAAATCTAGGAAATTTATGGTAATTAATACCATAAAGGGTCTGTTTACATACAACCGTTTACCTCAAAGTGCATCTTCTAGTGCGACTATTTTTCAACAGGTGATGGAGCAGGTTTTGGCTAATTTAGAGCATGTTTGTGTTTATTTAGATGTTTTGATTGCAGGAATTAATATGGAAGATTGTCTTAAGAAGCTTGACATGGTTTTAGAACGTTTGAGCAATGCCAACATCAAGGTTAATTGGAAGAAGTGTTCATTTTTTGTGTCAAGTTTACCTTATTTAGGCCATGTTATAACTGATAAAGGGTTGCTTCCAAGTCCTGAAAAAGTTTTAACAATAAGAAAAGCATCTACCCCTAATAATGTAACGGAATTGAAGGCATATTTGGGACTCGTTATTTATTATGGTAAATTTGTTCCTCACCTGTCCTCTAAACTGTTTTGTTTGTATCAACTGCTTAAGAAAGATGTAAAATTTGAATGAAACAGTAAATGTGACGAAGCTTTTGCTGATAGCAAGGAGGCTTTATTGGATGCAAACATTTTACAATATTATGATCCTAAAAAGCCAATTGTAGTTGTTTCAGATGCGTCAGGTTATGGATTGGGTGGCGTCATTGCTCATGTGATTAACGGCGTTGAAAAACCAAGTAGCTTTACTTCGTTTTCGTTGAATAAGGCACAGCGTTCTTATCCCTGTTGTGTACCCAAAAATGGGTATAATTTAGTACAATACTAAATTATACCCTAAATTAGGTCACGCTCTTTTGGCGTACCTACATTGGCAGAAACAAGAATAAAAACAACTGCATTCGAGACGTCAGTCTCCTCTCTTTGCAGTACGTGGTTACAAAGTGATAAGTAGTGTTTATTTATTAAGTTCAAAAGAACTTTCCCTTCGTGGTCCCCAAGTGGTTCCTGCATCTAGTGATTCTTGCTCTACTGGTCCACCTCCCGGACGGACGGATCATTCAACTGGTGACGAGGACAACTACGGAACGCGGTACGACGATATCCAGGACGGTTTCCCGGTCATCCGGACAATCAAAAGTACGTGGCCATTGGAGCGTGGAAGAAAAATTGTAAGTAACAGAAAATAGAACAAAAGAAACAGTGAAAGTGCATTGTGTATAAACCGACGCTAATTGAATCCATTGTGCGGTTTAGTCATTTTATTTCGTTTCAATAGCGCGTCATTTCTTTCGATTTTTTTCTCGTTCATGGTGTGAGAAGGACGGCTTGGAAGAGACAGTGATGCCAGTTTTGCAGTAAAGATTTATTTTAAACAAAAGTATACAAAAATAAAAATTCTCGACAAACATATGATTACGGCCTAAAAGCCATCTGTCAAAATCCACTTTGAATGGAAATTCCAGACTTGAAAAAAACCGATTTAATCCACCTAGCAGTGAGATGAAACATTTCTTACACATTTCACTATTGGATTAGTTTGCAGAACTCACGAGAAGTATGCACCCAACTAGAGATGGGATGAAAACAGTTCTAGTTTTCTAGTAGGGTTGGGAGTACCGGTTTTACCGTTACCGAAAACCGGTAAAACCGTCCATATATTAAATACCGAAATACCGGTTTTGCAATAATAAAAACCGGTATTTTCGATATTTTTTTTAGCGAAAACTATTTAAATAATTTTTCATTGTTTTTTTTATAATAGAACTTTCGAAATACTTTAAAAATATTTTCACCTACTAATGTTAGAAGTAAAATCGCCTCTTTTGGGACACTTCAATGTTTTTGTATAAGCAGTGGAATGCAGCTCGATTGATCTTCAGCACATGGCTGTATTAAATTAGTGAATCAGTTTCCTTCCTTCGATCATTCTTGCTAATAGTAATAATGTTATTACGCGCGCGAATGTTAATTGCATAACAATCTGCATCATATTCAATCGTTTGTAGAGAGAGAAATCAACTCATATTTGTCGTTTCATTGGTTATAATAATACGATGAATATTATTTATATTTCGAAAGCTTCAATTACACAGCTATTAGCATATTCAGCAGTCACATATCGCTTGAATCAACTAAACAACACTCACGACAATCAGTTGTCCGGAGTTGAAGTTGCATTTTTAACAATCTAAGAATCTGTTATAAATTCTCGGTGGCTAGCTGCCAGAGCAATGAATACATGATAACACTTCTCCAAGTTGCAGTGACTTGTGCAATTATTTACCTCACCCCACTGACAAAATTCCTGCCCGTGGCAAACGTGGAGATGCAGAGGTACACGGTCTCCATAACAAAATTTGTTACGCTAACATTTCGTTCCTTCCCAGATGGCTGTAAGGACGCGGCAGACATCGCCATTGGCATTATACCGTACAGAACTCTCGATTGATGATGGATAGCTACTCCCAGGTTCCATTCGCAAATTTTTTGTGAAATTATGCTTGTTCTGTTCAATTAAGGACTAGCAATTACGAGTTGTACGGTCATCCTGCTCATGCTCAATTGGAAAAGGAAGCACATAAACGCTTTCAAGACGAGGTGGAATTGAAACTTAAGCGGTTTCATATACGAAGTAGGACTGTTAAAATGGGTATTTTGAATACTGGTGACAAAATAGACAGATTAACCTGACCTATTACAAATTCAAAACGTTTTTGATGCGCTGGAGCTCAAACATTTTTTGAACATTATTTTCAGTATATGTTAAGGCATTTGTATAAGTAGAAAACAGCAATTTTAGGTCTGTTTTCGAAGTAATGGTTTGTCGAATCTCTTTTGTCTCTTTTTGTCTACTGCATTTACCTAACCTGCTGTGCTTTTTGGTACAATAAGCGAGTTAGACAACATGACGACATGCACACTTTTCATGCTGCGATCATCAGTGGTTCTCAAGTAACGTCTGTTGAGCGATTACTTTGTTAATAAAGTATGAATTGGCATCAAAGCAAGTTAAATGCGACTGCTTTGTAAATTCAATTTAATTTCGATTTTTTCTTTGTGATTACCGGCTTTTAGCGGTTTTACCGGTTTTTTTCATTTTCAATGCCGAAAATACCGGTTTCTCAAAATGCCTCGGTTTTCCCAACCCTAGTTTCTAGTCTTGCACGAATAAAATCTCGAATAAATCATAGAAATCAACAAATCGACCGAAATAAAAAAGTAAAGCAAAAAATGAAATACTAGGTTTTTAAATTCATAAAATGAGTAGAAAAATTAATGTAAATCAAAATTATAAAATTCCTCGAATGAAATTAGATTAGGTTATCAAATAAAAATTAAGATTATATTTAGAAATAGTTATAAGAATAATAGAATAAATTGATTCATACTAACAAATTGAATGAAATAAAACAAATGACTGAACAAATGAATCAAATGAATCAAATCATTCAAATGATTAAAATGAATCAAATGAATTAAATGAATTAAATGAATCAAATGAATCAAATTAATCAAATTAATCAAATTAATCAAATGAATCAAATGAATCAAATGAATCAAATGAATCAAATGAATCAAATGAATCAAATAAATCAAATGAATCAAATGAATCACATGAATCACATGTATCAAATGAATCAAATTAATCAAATGCATTAAATGAATCAACTTGATTTAATTCATCCAGTGAATACAATGAATCAAATTAATGAAATGGATCAAATGAATATAATGAATGGATGAACAAAATGAATAAAGTAAAAAATAAATGAAATGCATAAATAAAACAAAGGAATCAAATAAACAAAATGAGCTGAAGTGATAAAATGAATAACAAGAAGAAAATGAGCAGAATAAAATGCATTGATAAAAATGAAAAATTAAACAATGGTAAAAGGTTATAAATTAATATAAAGAAATAAATTGATCAAATAAATTATTTGGATGAAATGATTAAAACTGAAAAAGTAGACAGATTATTAAAATGAAGAAACTGAACAAAATTAATAAACTGGAAAAAATGAATAAAATGCATACAATGAAAACAATGAATAAAATAAGTTAAATGAATGATATAAGTAAAATGCACAAAAAAATAAACTGATTAGAGTGAATCCAAAGAATGAAACGAATAAAATAAGTAAAATGAACGCAGATGAACAAAACGAATAAAAAGATTTGGAATGAAATAATTAATTAAAATGAAATGGTCATATATATGAAGCTAAAAACATTTTTGAATAAAGAAAATGAATAAACCGGATTGTACGAATTTGAGAACCATTGCATCAGAAAGTTTTGAAATGTTTTTGAAAATCCCATCTTCTGAGAAAAGGCTAATAAATATGCAATGGACTTTCTAGGGCTTCCATCTTTTTTTGGTTTTATTCTTTTTGTTTTCATGCTTCTTTACTTGACGGCGTCGTTTTAAGATTATCTGGTGTTTCTACTTTATTGTTGGACCTTAATTAGTTATCAGGAACCTGGAACGTTCAATTTGCTTTGGAATTCGAAATTTATTTTTTGATCACATATTCCCGAAAAAAAGGTTTATGTACAGAATAGAATTTACTGGTCCAGTATTTTAACGCGCAATTGAATATAGTAAAGTGAGACAAGGTCACATGTGCTTTCAAGCCCCTTGCACAGAGAATGACAGGGAGAATGCGATTCGTGAATGAAACAGGTAGATATTTCAAAGTTTTTATTTGCATTGAAGTAAATAGTGTGAAATGTCTAGGCTATGTCGATAGCATAAAAGCCGTGCAATCAGTTGATTGCAATGCAATCTCTTTCCATTCATCCTCATAGCTTTCATATTGTTTCATTCCGAATTCTCGTGCAGGAAATATGGATAAATAAGTCATATACAGACCAATACTGTGAAAAAGAAATGGCTCAAACTACTCAGTATATCCAGATATGGACGACGATAAGTTAGAAGACACATTGTAATTGCATCCCCCATCGAGAGTGGGTACTTTGGGAGACTTCTTTTCCTGGATCTAATTTGTGAATATTTTTGGTCTTTGATCCGTTATTTTTGATGAAAGTTCGTACCAATACAACGAATGTGCAGCTGATACAACTCATGGTTCATTCGCCTGCGCCACGTTCCGTCTTCCCTCTGCACGCCACCATATATGGTACGCAACACCTTTCGTTCGAAAACTCCAAGGGCGCGTTGGTCCTCCACGAGAATAGTCCAAGTCTCGTGGCCGTAGAGGACCACCGATCTAATCAGCGTCTTGTAGATAATCAACTTCGTGCGGCGGCGAATTTTGTTCGACCGGAGCGTCCTACGGAGTCCAAAGTAGACACGATTTCCCGCCAAGATCCGTCTCTGAATTTCACTGCTGTTATCATTGTCGACGGTTACCAGTGAGCCCAAATACATGAATTCGTCAACCATCACGATTTCGTCACCGTCAATCCGAACTCGGGTGGGAGGTTCACATTGTCTAGAACCTCTTCCTCTCATGCATTTTGTCTTCGAAACGTTGATGACAAGTTCAATCCTGCTGGCTTCAGCTTTCAGTCTTTGAGCATATGTTTCATTCAAAATTCAATAGAGATACGAATAGTGTAAATATAAATATTTCAGATTGGCATCATAAATAATGTAAGTAGTAATTTTTGCGCCATAACCAGTATAATCTAAATCTTGCAAAAGAGATAAATTTTCGCTAGATTTTTGGGCTTCAAACATACAGTTGCTTTCGGTGACGCCACAAGTATAATTATATTAGAAATCTTTTATCTCACTACTAGGTGAATTACTTGTTGATCTGTGTATTGATATATTATCCAACATTTACCTCATGATTGAACGCAATGCCTAATCCAAGGAATAAATACTAGAACTTAATGTTTCTTTATCAACACATTATTTTGTATTTGAAATGAACTTATATATTGATTTTTGAGAAATAGTTCATTTATTATAAAGGTAATTCACAAAATGTTCTCAACATCGAATTCCTTGAATCACGTAGATGTGTTTTCATACCCCAATATTCAAAATCGGTTTAGTTTTGCCCCTAAAACACCAGTAAAACAATACTCTGTATGAAACAATCTCATTTTTAATTAGTGGAAATTGGTAAGCGAGGACTCAAAATACAAAATGGTTAATATCTCCGCCGCTCGTGCACAGATTTAGACAATCTATAGCTTGTTAGAAAGGAATTTTTACAAGCTTTCTATTTATGTGCAGCTTGTTGGACAATAATGTATTGTTCGAAAGTTTTTTGCAAAAAACCTGCTGTGCTTTGACAAAATCGCTCATATCTCAGAAAGTAAACAAAATATCGAAAATCAAAAATAATAGTGTCAAATGGCAACGTTAGGCCTTTCATTTGAAACTAATTTCAATTAGATCGGTTCAGCCATAGCTGAGATAATTACATGACATTTTGTACATACATACATACACACATACACACACACACATACAGACATTGTCTCAATTTGTCGAGCTGAGTCGATTGGTATATGAGACTCGGCCCTCCGGGCCTCGGAAAAAGTTTTCAAAGTTTGAGCGAATCCTATACATTTCTTTTGTAAGAAATGTAACAATGAAAAATTATTTTTTAAATAGTTTTCGCTAAAAAAATATCAAAAATACCGGTTTTTCATTCTTGCAAAACCGGTATTTCGGTATTTAATATATGGACGGTTTTACCGGTTTTCAGTAACGGTAAAACCGGTACTCCCAACCCTACTAGAAAACTAGAACTGTTTTCATCCCATTTCTAGTTGGGTGCATACTTCTCGTGAGTTCTGCAAACTAATCCAATAGTGAAATGTGTAAGAAATGTTTCATCTCACTGCTAGGTGGATTAAATCGGTTTTTGCTATTGAAATTGACAAAATGATAGTATCGCCCCTTTGGCGATTGTTTACTTTTTCGGTCCCACCTATCAGCATTGAAGTATCGCCCTTATGTTTTTTTACAATAACTACCGTTCTACACCACCCATTTCGTCCGTGTTTTTTTCAATAGCGATCATTGTTACTATTTACAGCTGGTATCAGCTTGATAATCCTAAAAAAATACGAAAATAACAGTTTCGCCTCTAAACTTCTAGCAAAAAAAGTATCGCCCTGTTTGTTTGCATGGAGCGTGGAGGGCGAAACTTTAAATAAACAAACAAAAATACAGTTTCGCCCATTGTATTATTTGCTGTAGTTTAAGAAAGCAATATCGTAGAATCAAATCCCTCATTCGCATGTATGAAAAAAGTCTTATGTTTACATTTGTAAGTATCGCCCTTTGCACAAAAAAGCGTTGAAATGAAATCGCAGCTCCTGATATCACGCTATCTCTGAAGCGCATGCGTGCATAGTTCCAAATTTTGCTTCAACATCGACTTTTTCTAAAGGTCTATCGCTAATCCTAATGCCAAAGAACAAATAAAAACCTCTCGAAAACGAACCGTTTGGGAAAATCATCATCATTACTGGAATTTTCATTTTCACGAAACTTTTCGATAACTTTCCGTCACTTGTGTTAATGCACTGGGTGCACAGTGCTCTGAAAATCTAGCGAAATCGTCTTAGGGCACCAGCGGGTCTAATTCAGAGCTATCTGCGCGGCGAGTTAAATCTGTAAAGAATACTAAAATTAATTTCTATTCCATAATTTCCAGTTCAGCAATTCGAGAGATCGTGCTCACCGCAAGCCATGAAAAATAGACTACGTTGTGAAGCGATGGTCACTATTTATTAAAAAATTAACAAGGTTAAATAAAAAATAAAACCATTAAAAAATTTCAAATAGTTTATAATTTTCACAAACTTATTAGGAAAAATTGTTTAATAAGCTTTCGTAATATTGTGTAGGAAAAAAGCTGAAAATTTCAGTACTTTCTCTATCTGCAACATATAAACTCTTAAGTATACCAATTAATTGGTATACGAATTGGAATAGGTTCGCCAAATTTTGGAAGAAGTCTATAAAATAACCCCTTGAAAGCTACCTAAAAATTGTTGTAGTTCGATGCAATAAAAAAATCCCCAAAAATGAAATGCACCTATTAATGTGAAACACAGTGAATAATACATACAATAAAGACCCATTTTTATCAATCTCATGGTGTATTTTAGGCTGACAAAATGGGGACATTGACTAAATCGGGCAATTTTTTTTTCTTTATAATAAACTGAAGCTGTTAAAATATTCTTCCCGTCCCTTGATGTAGTCTGATAACTATTTCTGAATATGATGAACTTTTTGTTTTTGCGTATTTCCATCTCCATGATAAGGAAAACATGCTCAAGAAAGATTTACTCGAATTCAGTCTTGTTCGTCTGCTAGAGCTCATCAAACATATGTTCATATTTGGCTGATAAAATCGGGATTTCAATGTATTATAATAGATATTCAGCATTCGAAGAAGTTTCTTGTGAACGAGTGTAGAACGACTTTGTTTCTACTTACTTGAAGTCAGCGGCGTAGCCAGAAATTCGGTTTGGTGGGGATTTGGTGAAAATCGATCATACTGTCCAAACGGCATAATTCCGAAACCGTAATTTTTGAAGTTTTAAAATTATGCAGAATTAATTTTTCAGAAAATAGTAACAGAGTTCGTGTCCTTAGCGAATTTGTTGAGACTTTATTGTAGTCATGAATATTAATCTGAGAAAATTCACCATAAATACTTTTTGGACAATATACTGTCAAAATTATTTTATCAAATGATGCACTGTTTAACGTTTGTAAAACTCATCGAAGATACTAAACCTCCGAAATTGGCGGTTTCAAAATGATGCTATCTTGACCTTAAATTACTGTTTTTAAACATTTGACCTATACATATAATTGGTCATACAGCAAAAATCAAATGCTCATCAAACTCGATCAAAACCTGCTAGAGTCGAATTGAAATCGTCATTTTTCATAAATTTCTCTCTACATTCGGAAAGTGTTATCCTCGTTATTAATCATGTTACGTTTTCGTCTCAACTCGACGAATTCCTAAAATAAAAACCAGTTTTAATGCACCTAGTGGTGCAATTGTGCTTGTCTCATTTGTCCAGACTACGATTCCATGGCTGGTTATGTTCAATACAGTGGTGGAAATGAATATTACATGTTCAGTACGATTTGCACATACATACAATGGATCGACAGCCACGATCTTGAGATACTATGTGATACTGAAACATCGCTTGAAACCAGCGGCGGATCATGGAGAAAGATCCGGGAGGTCCAGGTCCTCCCGAAAATTTTCAACTTGTTAAGAAATTTTAAACTAGTTATAATTTTAAAGTAGCAACCCCTCACTGCATACTCCCTCCGGGCAGGTATGATTGACGATTTTTAGAGTGATTGCATAACCTTTCTATATGAGAAAGGCAAAAATGTACCAAAGTCCAAAAAAGTCAATTTTTGTCAAACATCTCAATGTTTCATGCATTTTAAAGTCATTTGGCATCAAAAATACAAATTTGATTTTGAAAAATTTTCATTTCAGTTTGTATGGGAATTTGCTGTGTGATTGCACTCTTCAACTCGTAACTCCGGAACCGGAAGTCCAATCAATAAAAAATTCAATAGCAGCCGATGGGAGGGTTGTACCTTTCATTTGAGACTAACTTTGTGCAAATCGGTCCAGCCATCTCTGATTAACAGAGGTCACATTTTTTTCCACATACACACATACACACTCACACAGACATTTTCCGATCTCGACGAACTCAGTCGATTGGCATATGACACACGGCTCTCCGGGTCGGGATTAGATTGACGAACTTGAATGAGAAAGGCAAAAACATTTTTAGCAAATGTTGAAAGTTTTGCATTTTTTGGTGAGCAGTTCTATGTTTCATAGACATTAAATCAATTTTAACTTCGCTTCCTATTAAATAAAGACCCTTATTACAGTACATCTCTACAAAAGCGAGCTCAATTTGAAAATAAATCTAAGGATTATGATTGATTACAGAACTCTGGAATTTTCTATTGGAATGTTTTCAGGCAGGAATTTGATATTGATGCCATTAGACAACTGTGAAATCAAGACCAATAGATCAGGACCCCATTCCGACAATTTATCAAAAGTCCTCATGATGTTTACAACAACAGGTTATCAATGTACGGATCAGATAATTGTTATTGTAATATTGAAATAAATCAGTCTGCATCAATAAATTTTCAACTTCAATCCAATATTTTTTTTGGGTGTAGGGGCGTTGTATGGTATTAAACCCCAAAACCTTCTCTTGGCTACGCCGTTGCTTGGAGTTATTTATTTCGCTTTTCATTTTTCGATATGTTTCAGATCGATCCGATGGTCATAAGTTAGAAAAATTGCAGTAAGAAGGTTCGCACAAATGAACATTTTTGCACTGATAAGTTATCAAGTTCCTTCCAGACAACTTGGAAGTGTTCGGTGATTTTTTCTAACGGTTGTAGATAGAAAAATGAAATACAAAATTCGTTTTATCGAAATGTTTGGCTTATTTCAATGGATTACTACTATATTGAATAAAAAATAGGCGACAAAGAGTAATCCACAAACAACAAGCCATAACTTTTAAAGTATTCAAAATAGATATTTGAAGTCTTCAGTAAAGTTATTCGCAAAAGTAAGAGCTACAAATTTGCTGAAGGCATCATTTCGATATAATCACTTCCACGAAAATTTGTGAAAATGTCTCACTCATAGGGGGATTAATCAGCAAAAGCACAATACCAAAAGAAAGGTCATATTGCCTCCATTAAATTCTCCGAAGATACTATTGAACTAAAATAATCTGTTTTGGCGTTAATAATAGATTACATGTTTTTGGTCATATTTCTGGCAATGGGAAATGATAAAAATCTTTCGTCCGCATTTAATGTTTAATATCTATTTTGATAATAGTCCGATTTGAACAATCTATAGTTCGAAAGGTATTCGTTAAAGCTGTCTAAAAAAACATTGTTAATCTATATTGTCAATTTCGGCAGATAATTCAAAAAAACTGCAAAAAACGCTATTTTTACGCATTCAAACATTCATATCTTGGAAACTAAACATCAGAATCAAAAACAAATTAATAGCGTTCTTACTGTTTTTTAGTTCTTTCATTTAAAATTGATTTGGATAAGATCGGTTCAGCCATTGCTGAGAAACACGAATGAGAATTTGTCCGTTACATACACACACAGACACACACACACAGACATTGTCCCAAATCGTCGAGCTAAGTCGATTGGTATATAAGACTCGGCCCTCCGGGCCTCGGAAAAAATCTTGAAAGTTTGAGCGAATTCTATACATTTCTTTTATAAGAAATGTAACAAAGCTTTTCTTCTAAATGGAAGGAATTTACAAAACCGTTTCACCTTACATCTAATACTTTTCTACTATTGGTAGATAATTTCTCAAAGGGGGTGGAAATGGGATGGATAGTGAATGGAATAGATCGTAGTGAAGTTGGAAAATATTTAGTTGCCTTTATGAAAAATTTTAGAAAAACAGATTTTTTAGTTTTTCAAACACTGAAAAGAGGGCCCAATTCCTTTAAACTATGTTTAGAAAAACAAAGAATCAAAAATCTAAACTGTGCTCCGTATAATCCTGCTATTAATGGCCAGGCGGAGAGATGTATAAAAACGTTAGAAGAAATGGTAAAAAAGTTTTTTACTGAATCCAGGTATTTTGGAGTTGATTTTGAAGGTCCAGATAAATCTATTGTTATATAACTTTTTAAATTGTTTGACGAAAGATGGTATATTTCCATCCGTAAGAGTTTTCTCGTACAAACCTAATATGTTAACTGATTTGTTAAAAAAGAAAACTCAACATGATTTATCATTACAAAAATAGTGTCCGGTAATTTCTGGAATGTTATTAAACAACCTATATATATGAGATAAGCTGTGGTATACAAAATGTATCCTATGCACAGTAATGTGTCTAAAAAGATTTTATATTAATACTTCCCAGATTCAAATTGGAAGCATTCCAATTCTCGTCTAAATTGCTAAATTTGAATTGCTGAAAATTTGGACATGATGGTTCGGTCAAACGCGCTGACTACGGCCAGATCGCGTAAACAGGACGAGGGACAAGAAAAAGCTACCGTCAACGAGCATGCTGAAAATAGCAGCAACGAAGATTTACGACTGGAGCAAGAAGAGATTTTACGGCTCATCGAAGTTCCGCAGCTTAATTGGTCAGTGGCAAATGGATCATCGTGTGACGACGAGGCTTTGTTTCCAGTTTTGTTCCGTGGTTTCCCAGAAGAAACTTCCGCGGCAAAGAAGCGATCGAGTAAACGTAAAGCAGTGATGAATGCGTTCGAAGCATTCGCGACTAGATTCAAGAGATTAACGATTCAAAAAAGTTTCAATGATTTTGTGACTTAGAATTGGTCATGTCGATTATTGTCGATTTTTCGTTTAAAATAGTTTGATTAGAAAGTTTTTTAAATGTTTGTAAATATTAGATATTGTAATATCTTTTCGAAAATTGTATAATTTTCTTCGTAAATGGGAAGGACTGTTGTGTACCCAAAAATGGGTATAATTTAGTACAATACTAAATTATACCCTAAATTAGGTCACGCTCTTTTGGCGTACCTACATTTGCAGAAACAAGAATAAAAACAACTGCATTCGAGACGTCAGTCTCCTCTCTTTGCAGCACGTGGTTACAAAGTGATAAGTAGTGTTTATTTATTAAGTTCAAAAGAACTTTCCCTTCGTGGTCCCCAAGTGGTTCCTGCATCTTGTGATTCTTGCTCTACTGGTCCACCTCCCGGACGGACGGATCTTTCAATCCCATTTTGCACTTAGAAGCATTTAGTGAGCACTATTAAAAAATTTCATAAATCTCTATATGGTCAAAGGTTTACGGCTTATACCGACCATAAACCCCTTGTAGGTATGTTTGACAAATCAGGTAAAAAATCAATTGATGATACGAGATTGCAGCGGTACATTTTATAATTATCTATTTATGACACTTATCACTTGTTATAGACCATCAGCTCAAATGGCTAACGCAGATTTTTGCTCGCGTTTTCCGCTTGAGCAGGGTGTTCCAGAAGAGTACGGTAGAGAGATCGTAAATAGCATTAATTTTACACAGGAAGCTCCCATAGATTATTCTAAATTGCCAGAGAAACTAATCAAGATGCGTTTTTACAAAGATTAATAGCTTATTACCAGAATGGTTAGCCTGAGAAAATTGACAAGGATTTGGTGAATGTCCACGCTAATCGACACGACTTAGAGGTGATTAATTTTCCAGGATAGGGTTAGGGATAGGTGATTAATTTTCCAGGATAGGGTTGTGATTCCAAAGTCCACGCAAAGAATTATTTTGAAATTATTGCAAGTGAACCATTCCAGTATTGTAAAAATGAAGCAGATGGCTCGTAGGTCGGTGTATTGGTTCGGCATTAAATTGAAGCTTTTGTCCACTCATGTGAATCATGTCATAGAATGGCAGTAGTTCCTTAAGATAATTCGCGAACGCATTGGATTCCCTCGACTCGTCCATTTAGTAGAATTCACGCTGATTTATTTTATTTTGGTCAAAAGGTGTTTCTATTAATTATTGACAGTTTTTCTAAATGGATTGAGGTAGAGTGGATGAGGTTTGGTACTGATGCAAGCAAGGTGATAAAGGATGTGTTCAAAAAGTTCCTTTTTGATCAAGAAGTTAGACAGATGGATACGGAAATTCTTGTTTGCCTAAGGATGGAAGTTTTCCATCTGAGAGGATTCTTACTTATACACGAAAAATCCAATTGGATCTTATTAACCCTAAAAAAGTAACCAAACCAAAGATTATTGACGATTCCATAGATGGAAGTAAATTACAAATCTGTGATATTCCTAGTATTAAGGAGACAGTTTCGATTGACCCAATTACTAAACTGAGTGTAGGAGATACCATTTGGTACAAAAACTATGACATCCAAAGACTGTTCTAGGTGGGTACAAGGAAAGTTAGTAAAACAGTATTCTCCTACAATCTTTCAGATCAGTATTGGAAGCGTAGTCGTAAGAGCGCATCGCTCGCAATTGAGGGTCCCGAAGGCGAGTAGCAGGCGTCAGAATTTGGCTGCTTCGTGCAAGAGAGACTGTAAGCGTAACAGTATAAAAGTATAAAAGTCTATATTTTAGTCTACTGTGTGATCAGAACTGTCTCTTTATTTCATCAACTTAATCTACTTATACTAACTAATACATGTAAACCTTAAAGCTAATTTTCCTATCAGATAGTCAACTTAATTCTATCGGGCGGGGCTTCGAAAGCTCACCATGATTGTTTCTTACGTCTAAAGTTACTTCTATGGCTGTCTCGCCAGTGTGCGTATTTGTTTATGGAAAAAGGAGGGGCTAAGTCGAATAGTCAGTCATGTTCTCGCGAGCGGGTTATTTTCTCTCGTGGTTTACTTCGGTATTTTGGGCTGTGCTAACTGTCTCAATGTGTGTCAATGTTTTGTTTGTTGACATTCGCTGGCATGTGGCTTTGCCTTTCGCGTGCAGAAGGCATGATTTATTACGGTCAATGGTTTGAGGTTTCGTTCTTGTTTTTGGGCTCAAGTTTGTGTTGTTTTTTTATTGTGTGCTAGAAACGTGGGTAAGTTTGGTTCTATGGCTTGTATGTAGATCAGTTTTCCGGTTTGGATGTAGGTCTGTTTACGACGTGTTAAAGATGCGGGTCTGTTTTAGAAATGTGTTTGGTTGATTATTACTGGCTGTGAAAAACATAATTGTTTGGTACTGTACATGTTGTCTTTTTACGAAGTGGGTTTTTATGTCAATAGGGACTAAGTGTTATGCTTGGAATGCATGGTCTTGTTCAAAAAGAGTATTTCGCAGTGATATACGTACGAAATAATCTTTGTGTATAAACAATTTACCATTCACGGAACGGCAGTTGACAGTAAGAACTGCCATACGGAACGTGCTATAAAAAGCTCTGAGATCTCATCTGACAGAACGTCATGTGACAAAAGCTAAGTGGGTAACTTGAGCTTTTACATATGGACGCCGCGCGTGGATGTATTGTTTACAATAGGCAGAGGGTATGACAGGGTATGGTAGTCAATAAGGGACTGTGATAAACAGTTCATGAAACATCAATCGATATCGAACTCTGTTAGCATTATATAACTTGACGAACAAGAATCAAATAAAGTTATCCAAAACCTACCTACAGACATACTTGGAGTTTTCTTACGGTATTATCAACAGGTTATGGACCCAGTAGTTAACTGGAACTAGCCACCTGGACTATTGTAAAATAGTTGTCTTGGAGGATACACGTTTCGGGTAGAAACGGCCGGCGAGAATATTATCGTTCCGGTAGCAGCGGCATCCAGCGACGACCAGCGTTTCGGGCAGAAACGGCATCCGGCGAGGACCAGCGTTTCGGGTAGAAACGGCCAGCGAGAACCATCGTTTCGGACAGAAGCGACATCCGGCGAGGACCAGCGTTTCGGGAAGAAACGGCATCCAGCGAGCACCAGCGTTTCGGGAGCAAGCAGAGGATGGCAACCCAGCAGCAAGCTGGAGGATCTGCCGAGAGGATGGCAACCCAACAGCAAGCAGGAGGATCTGCCGAGAGGGTTACTCTCGAGGACAGAAGAGGTGGTGGCTACGAGAGGGGGACTCTCGAGCGCACCGTGCCGACGACGGCATACTTCGGTAGCGTCAACCGCGAATCGATATTCGACGGTTCGGAGTTGCCAGCCTGGAAATGGCGAATGGAACATCATCTTATAAAGATGAAACTCCAGCACACGTTGCTACGAACGCCCGAAGAAGAGGACTTCTACCAACCAGTAGTAGGTGCCTCGGAAGAGCTAGAAACAGCCAGGAAGGCTAAGCTTAGAAAACGGCTTGATGACGACGTCGAAGCATTAGACGAGATTGTCATGATGGTCAACAATGATGTTTTGAATAAACTCATTGGGCTCAACTATGCAAAAGAAGCCATGGATACTCTGGTCAGAACGTACCAAAAGGGCGGTACTGCCGCTATGGTTAATATGCGGGACCGGTTGTATACCATCAAACAAAGACATCACGACAAATTGTCCATGATTTTTGATGAGTACGATCTGATTATTCGCGAGCTAGATCGTATGGGTTCAAAAATGACAGCATCGGAAAAAGTTCATGCTCTACTGATTTCTATGCCAGAGAAGTATCAACACGTCAAAGGCGCTTTGTTGATACTGCCAAACGAGGAACTCTAAACCATTGTTGGAGATTACGCGGATGTTCATCGATGCTGAAGCTGGGGAAGAGAAGCAGACAGAAACGAAAAACGTTGCGCTGTCTACAAAGTACAAGCCAAGGAGAGAGGTTACCCGATGCTTCGGTTGCAACGAAACTGGGCATTTTAAAAACAAATGCCCACTAATGAAAAAGTTTAACGCGAAGGAGAAAGAGAAGTTCAAGAAGCAGCAAAAGTTGGAGCCTAAAAAGAGCTTTGCAATGATGACCAAAGCGGATCGTGGTAAGAGAGTCAGATTTGTGATTGACTCAGGAGAAAGCGACCACATGGTTAATGACGAGAAGCTGCTGGAAGACGTCCGTGAATTAGAGAAGCCAATTACCATTTCGACGGCGAAAACGGGCCAGACTCTACGGGCTACAAAAATTGGAAAAATGCGGTTGAAAAGTGTTGTGGGTAACAATACAATAAAAGAATTGAAATTGTACAATGTTCTTTTTACTCCGGGTCTTGAAGAAAATCTCCTTTCGGTTAGAAGGGTTAGCAAAAATGGTAAAAGGGTTACTTTTACAGATAACATCTTTGAATTTGAAGATGAAGTAATCGCTTCAGGAATCTTCGTTGATGGTTTATTCCACCTTGATCTATTTCGGGAAGAAAAGTCGGCGGAAGATGGAACAAACTTAGCATTGTTCGGAAAGAAGGTGAGTTTGGAAACATGGCATAAAAGACTTGGCCATATCAGTGATACAAGTTTGGAGAAACTAATTAAGAAGGGAATGGTTGAGGGTATCAATCTATCTTCTGGAAATATTAGTGAAACAAATGTATGTGATGGTTGTGAATTCATACATTCGGACGTTTGTGGAAGCATGGAGCAGGAAACCTATGATGGCTATCGTTACTTTGTAACCTTTATAGATGATTATACGCACTTTCTCGTGGTTTACCTCATGAAACAGAAATTGGAGGTTTTCGAGAAATTTAAAGAATTCGAAGCAATGGCGACAGCATTCTTCGAAAGACGTATTTCAATGCGAAGGTGTGATAATGGAGGAGAATATACAAGTAACGAATTTCAAGCTCATTGCAAAAGAAATGGTATTAGAATGACGTTCAAAGTTCCATACACACCGCAGCAAAATGGTGTAAGTGAACGTATAAACAGATCTTTAATGGAAAAGGTCAGGGCTTTGCTTTACGAAAGTGGATTAGCGAAAGATATGTGGAGAGAAGCATTATATGCAGCAACATATCTAATCAATAGATCTCCAACAAGTGGGATAGAAGAGGACAAAACTCCGTATGAAAAATGGTTCAAAAAGCGACCAAACTTGAATCATTTAAGAGTTTTTGGGTGTAAAGCATTTAAACAAATACCTAAAGAGAGTCGTCAGAAATTAGATTTCAAAACAAAACCTTTGATATTTGTGGGGTACGCAAATAATGGTTTTAGATTATGGAACAAGGATACGCGTTCAATAGAAATTGGCAGAAATGTAGTATTCAATTAATCTACCAGAGCCAATCAAGATATTGACCACACAAACATGGATTTCGTAGAATCATCTGGTCAAGATTTAATTATATGTACACGCTTAAACCAAGGAGAACAGAACGAAGACGAGGACGCTGCTATACATCCTTCTGATGAAGAACAACATGAAGAATACACACTCATCGAAACAGGGCAAGATAATCTAGATTCACTTGAAGAATCAGTTGGCGAACCTGACTATGAAAGTACAAATGAAAATCCAACAGACGAAAGAGAGGACGACGATGATGGTCAATCATTGCGTCGAAGCAAGAGGGAGAGAAAGATACCGGGTTGGTATTCCGATTATACAGCAAAAACAGCAATGATTTTCAACGAAGAGATTCCGCAAACTATTGAGGAATTGAAGAAAGGTTCTGATTGGCACGAATGGAAGCATGCTATTCAATTCAAGAAGAGTTTGATGCATTACATCAAAATGGCACTTGGACAGTGGTTAACTGTTTGCCAAAAGGAGTTAAACAAATTAACACAAGATGGCATTATATGCAGCAACATATCTAATCAATAGATCTCCAACAAGTGGGATAGAAGAGGACAAAACTCCGTATGAAAAATGGTTCAAAAAGCGACCAAACTTGAATCATTTAAGAGTTTTTGGGTGTAAAGCATTTAAACAAATACCTAAAGAGAGTCGTCAGAAATTAGATTTCAAAATAAAACCTTTGATATTTGTGGGGAACGTAAATAATGGTTTTAGATTATGGAACAAGGATACGCGTTCAATAGAAATTGGCAGAAATGTAGTATTCAATTAATCTACCAGAGCCAATCAAGATATTGACCACACAAACATGGATTTCGTAGAATCATCTGATCAAGATTTAATTATATGTACACGCTTAAACCAAGGAGAACAGAACGAAGGCGAGGACGCTGCTATACATCCTTCTGATGAAGAACAACATGAAGAATACACACTCATCGAAACAGGGCAAGATAATCTAGATTCACTTGAAGAATCAGTTGACGAAACTGACTATGAAAGTACAAATGAAAATCCAACAGACGAAAGAGAGGACGACGATGATGGTCAATCATTGCGTCGAAGCAAGAGGGAGAGAAAGATACCGGGTTGGTATTCCGATTATACAGCAAAAACAGCAATGATTTTCAACGAAGAGATTCCGCAAACTATTGAGGAATTGAAGAAAGGTTCTGATTGGCACGAATGGAAGCATGCTATTCAATTCAAGAAGAGTTTGATGCATTACATCAAAATGGCACTTGGACAGTGGTTAACTGTTTGCCAAAAGGAGTTAAACAAATTAACACAATGGATTTTCTCAATGAAGGAAGATGGAAGATATAAAGCACGATTAGTGGCAAAAGGGTGTTCACAGCGTCCTGGATTCGATTACTGTGAAACATTTGCACCAGTCGCCAAACTAGAGTATGTTCGGTTAGCCCTAGCCCTTGCTAACGAGCATAAATTGTTAGTACATCAAATGGATGTCAAAACTGCATTTCTACATAGGAAGTTAGAAGAAGAAATATACATGAAACTTCCACCAAACGTAAATGGGCAAAGACAAACTGTTCGTTTGTCGTTTGTCGTTGTTTGTCCCTCTCAAAAATGACAACTGCATCTACAACTCAAAATCTAGAGGCATTATTGTAATACTATATGTAGACGACATTTTACTACTTGCCAAAAACATCGAACCAATTACGTGGATTAAAAAGAAACTTGGAAGGTTATTCCAAATGAAAGACATGTTAGAGGTTAAGCACTTCCTGGGAATGTGTGTGTGTGTGTTAACCATCCTATCTCCCACTAGCTGATAGTGATTTACAGAAAAAAGATATTTTTTTTTTCGAGAGTTGTCCTACTGGAGCTGTAGAGCTAGGTTCTCGGAAGGGCTCCCCGTCAGAATCACATACTACAATTTGCAGACGAGACAGGCAATGTCGCCCAATAAAACACTGCATTAGGCCAATTATAGCGGGCCACGATTCTGAATGTGATATTCATTGTACGGTTCTGGTATGTGCGGGCGTAGGGACTCGCGATCGCGTGTATCATCGCGAAGGGCTCGAACATTTGTACGTTAACGTGCTCGATCGCGTGTGCGTTTGTATGTCGCGTGCGCTTTTGTATGTCGCGTATGCTAACGTGTATGAACTTCGCGTGTATAAATTCTATTTGATAACCGTGTGCCTTTCGCATATTCGCGTGTGTTCTAGAATGATCGCGCGCGGACCGTGAATCTGATACTTAATTTTTGATTTTTGGTGTACGGTTCAGATTCCAGAAGAAAGTGGGTTCTTACATATCATTAGAATTCCCATTCATGTCGCCGTAGAACGCGTGGTCTAGTGGATATGAGCTTTATTTTTTTTTTTGATTGATCCAACTGAATGTATGGACCTAAATTGCTAGAATGAAGGCTAAAGATTTCCGGACGTGACCGATTCATGATCGCGCGCGTTTGCGGGTTCGCGTTTGAGACCGCGTTTGTAACGTCGTAAGTACTAAAACGTTCACACAATTGCCGGAGTGTTATCAAGTTTACGCGATCTCGGGCATAGGTGTGCGTAGATGATCGCAAAGGGCTTAAGCGATCGTATGTTGACGTGTTTGTCGCGTGTGCTCGCGCGTATGTGACTTCGCGTGTATAAATTCGATTTTGAAACCCTGCGGCCATTCATATATTCGCGGACCGTCATTCCGATCTTTAGCTTTCGGTGTACGGATCACATTCTGACAGGGAGAGAGTTACCCCATATCACTAGAGTTTCCGGTCATGTCGCCATGGAACGTTTTGTCTAGTGGATATGGGAGTTATTTTTCAATTTTATTATTTTTTTTATTAATTAACAAGGACCTAGATTGTTGGTACCGAGGATAGAGACTTCCGGACGATCCCGATTCATGATGGCGCGAGCGCGGGAGTTTGTAGGTTGACGCTTGAGATCGTGTTGCTAAGTTTATGAGTGTTGAGATTTTCACCTTATCACCGGGGTGTAATCACGTTTGCGAGTTCGTGGGCGTAAGTTGCTTGGAAAATCGCGAGGGGCTCTAACGTTTGTGCGCTGACGTGATTTTGTAACGTGTGTTCTTGAATGGTCGCGCGAACCATGAGTCTGATATTAAATTTTCGGTGCGCGGTTAGAATTCTGGCAGAGAGTGGGATCGTTTATATCGATAGGGTTCCCGGTCATGTCGCCATGAGACGTGTTGTCTAATAGGTATGAGCGTATTTTCTTAATTGGTCCAGCTGAAGGCATGGACCTAGACTTCTAGGATCAAGGATAGACTTCCGAACGTGATCGATACGTAACCGCGTGCGCGAGGGCTGCGGCCATTCATATATTCGCGGACCGTCATTCCGATCTTTAGCTTTCGGTGTACGGATCACATTCTGACAGGGAGAGAGTTACCCCATATCACTAGAGTTTCCGGTCATGTCGCCATGGAACGTTTTGTCTAGTGGATATGGGAGTTATTTTTCAATTTTATTATTTTTTTTATTAATTAACAAGGACCTAGATTGTTGGTACCGAGGATAGAGACTTCCGGACGATCCCGATTCATGATGGCGCGAGCGCGGGAGTTTGTAGGTTGACGCTTGAGATCGTGTTGCTAAGTTTATGAGTGTTGAGATTTTCACCTTATCACCGGGGTGTAATCACGTTTGCGAGTTCGTGGGCGTAAGTTGCTTGGAAAATCGCGAGGGGCTCTAACGTTTGTGCGCTGACGTGATTTTGTAACGTGTGTTCTTGAATGGTCGCGCGAACCATGAGTCTGATATTAAATTTTCGGTGCGCGGTTAGAATTCTGGCAGAGAGTGGGATCGTTTATATCGATAGGGTTCCCGGTCATGTCGCCATGAGACGTGTTGTCTAATAGGTATGAGCGTATTTTCTTAATTGGTCCAGCTGAAGGCATGGACCTAGACTTCTAGGATCAAGGATAGACTTCCGAACGTGATCGATACGTAACCGCGTGCGCGAGGGCTTTTTTATAGGTTCATGCTTGAGACCGCGTTTGAGAATGTGTGAGTGTTAAGACGTTCACTATCACCATCTTTGTTGACCCAGCTGAAGGCGGGTGTATACTGACAGTATAGGACTCGAAAAGAAGAAATAAAAGACAATATATGAGAGACGTAATAGATTAGATAGGTACAAGATAGAGCTGAAGTTATGATCATCACATGAAACATACATTAGTACTTCAAACACAACTAATACTTGAATAGCCAACCACCACACATAGCACATCCTTTCTCAATTATCTATTTGTTATTGGTTGATTGTTGGTTATGAGCTGGTAAATAGAGGAAAGGTATAGAACAGATAAAAGGCTCATATCAGCCCTCCCGGCCTCCTCGACACACCACTATCGAGGCGTATTGTAATCAACATCTTGAAGCGGGCTTCTTATATAAATCAAATCCTCAGTAGTCATAATGTTTGGTGGATTATTAACATGAGAACTAATTAACCTTTAGTAGTAGAACTTGGTGCAAATAAAAACTAAAAAGAACGAAGGTCCTTATATTTAGATAACTCTATTGAATCTATGGTGGCTTGATGATGTTTACAATACCGTCAATCCCATCAACCTGCGAGAGGGGATTTACAGAAAAAAGATATTTGCATGTATATAAACATTCATGCAAATAACTTGGTTCATGGATTTAGGAAGGTGTTAGCTCAATTGACTTTCCGATGACCCATTTCGTCTACAGTGCCAGACATGTTCCGAGGTCATCGTTCCATCAACTAGCCCCGCCTTACTGTAATGTTTGTATCAATTGGATTGTAACGTTACAGTAAGACTTTCGATTCCATTTAAGCAGGAAATCGACGCGTATTTAGTATATTGGTTCAATTTGTATATATATATATATATATATATATATATATATATATATATATATATATATATATATATATATATATATATATATATATATATATATATATATATATATATATATATATATATATATATATATATATATATATATATATATATATATATATATATATATATATATATATATATATATATATATATATATATATATATATATATATATATATATATATATATATATATATATATATATATATATATATATATATATATATATATATATATATATATATATATATATATATATATATATATATATATATATATATATATATATATATATATATATATATATATATATATATATATATATATATATATATATATATATATATATATATATATATATATATATATATATATATATATATATATATATATATATATATATATATATATATATATATATATATATATATATATATATATATATATATATAACATAACACATGTGTACTAGAAAACCTACCATTTTTGCAGTTTTCTACCTTCATTTCTATCTCCCATTTATGTCTCCTTTGACGCTCATCCACATTTCTTGAATTCCTGCTTATTTAAGAAAGAAAAGGGGAAATAATAAAAAAAGAACCGATAGAATCCGTGTTTTCCTCAACACTTTCGTTTTTGCCTTTCTCAATAGAAAGGTATTGCAAATGCTCTGAAAACCGACTTTTTAACGGAGGCCCGGAGGGCCGAGTGACATATACCATTCGATTCAGTTCGTCGAGTTCCGCAAATGTCTGTGTGTATGTATGTATGTATGTATGTGTGTATATGTGCGTATGTGTGTGCGTATGTGTGTGTGTATGTGACCAAACATGTCACTCATTTTTCTCAGAGATGGCTGAACCGATTTTGACAAACTTAGTCTCAAATGAAAGGTGCAACGTTCCCATAGGCTGCTATTGAATTTCTAAAGGATCCGACTTCCGGTTCCGGAATTACAGGGTGATGAGTACGAACACGCAGAAAATGTCGATTTTAATAAATTCTGCAATGAATGTATAAAGGTGAAATTTTTTCCAAAATATGACCACAACTGCTTCGATTTGTAGTATTAGGTCACTAACATCCATTCAAAGTCTATTTTCCCACATTGGCCACCATCATCGGTTCCGGAAGCCCCGGCGGAAGTATCTAAATTCAGAATAACAGTCACATCGGTTTCTCGGAGATGGCTAGACCGATTCGACTAAACTTGGCCTTAAATGAAAGGTATTGCGTCCCCGTAAATGGCTATTTAATTTCATCCCGATCCGACTTACAATTCCGGAGTTACAGGTTGTGGCGTGCGATCACATAGCAAATTGTGATTCAAACCGATGCTCCGATGAAAGCAAAAAAGATAAAAAATTCGCTAAAATGTCTCTCAAATAACTTAAATTTGCTGTTCTAGGTCACCGACGGCCAACCAAATTTTCGTTGACTACATTGACCACCATAGATGGTTCCGGAAGTGCCCGGGAAAAGCGGCCATCTTTCAAAATTTACGAACTCACATCAGTTTCCCGGAAATGGTTGGGCCGATTTTCACAAACTTAGTCCCAAATGATAGCTATAATATCCCCACAGATGTCTATAAAATTTCGAACGGATCGCTTATATGGGTCCGAAAATATAGAATAAATCGTCCGGTCACATATGAAATTCCCATATAAGCCGGAACTCAATTTTTTTTCAAAGGGGGACCTCATGAAATTTCAGAAATCGAATTCGTATTTTTGATGCCAAACATCTTTAAAATGCATGAAACGTCGAGATTTTATGTTACCTCAAAAAAATTTTTTTTATAAAAATCGACTTTTTGGGACTTTGCCGATTTTGCACCTTTTTGCCTTTCTCAATAGAAAGGTATTGCAATTGCTCTGAAAACCGACTTTTTAACGGAGGCCCGGAGGGCCGAGTGACATATACCATTCGATTCAGTTCGTCGAGTTCGGCAAATGTCTGTGTGTGTATGTATGCGTGTTTTTTTTTTACAATGGAGAAGACCTTTATGTCCTAGCCCAGTACACGTGCTATTGGTAGGGTCCAATCTACCGCACGGGTGCACTGGGGGCGTGTCGGACTCGAATGGTGACCAGCCATTAATACCGACTAAACTCCATTGGGCTCCGCCATCATTCCTCCCAGGAACTACCTCTCGGTATTACTTCTGGGGGGATGGCTGTACTAAATGTACTCATTCACTCTCACTCACGCGTTCATACATCCTGTATGAGGCTTACTTGGGTGCTCTCTCAATCGCACTTTGATTCACTCTCAAATACTCCCACATGAGGCTGACTTTTGTGCTCACCTTTTACGTTCCATGCGAGGCTGACTTGTGTGCTCACCTTACTCATTCCTTGCTAGGCTTACTTTTGTGCTCGCCCTACCCATCCATGTGAGGCTGACTTGGGTGCTCACCCTATCACCTGATTCACTCTCAATCGTGCCATTCTATTGTACCTTTGTCACTCCCTCTGGCATCCCATGTGGGACATTTTTCTTAGGCCCCACTTCTGACATACCATGCGAGGCTGACTTTTGTGCTCACCTTTTTCATTCCTTGCTAGGCTGACTTTTGTGCTAGCCTCTACCAACCTGTGAGGCTGACTTTTATGCTCACCCTTAACATTCAGTGTGAGACTGACTTGGATGCTCACCCTTTCACTCCTCTGCCACGCCATGAGGCATCGATAGCTTAGTTCCAACATACTACGCTACGACCCTCCCGTCTTGGCATGAGGCAGTCCACTTATACGCCTATACACTCACTCTTCTGTCTTGCTTCGGGGTGGCTGGGTTTACCCCTTACGCGGTTGCCATTCGCTGCGCCAACCTACCTCGGCATGAACAGACCATTCACTCTCTTATTTTACGCTTGGCCTTTTTCGCTCCAGCTAACCAATCACTAGTTGGCCGTGCCCGTCGTCTGTTGCTCGGTTCGCCAGATTACCTGTAGCCTACTGGCAATCTGGATGGTAGCAGCCGAGACTGCGTTCCACCTCTCCACCGATTGACACATCCGCTGAATAAGGGTATCAGGGGTTGTGTCCCAGCCACAGACGTCAAGCATTGCTCTTCTTTCGACGTCGAACCGATGACATACGACCAGTATGTGTTCGGCAGTTTCATCTACACCTGGGCAGTCCGGGCAGACTGGGACCTCCGCGTGCCCGAACCTGTGGAGGTACTGACGGAAACAGCCATGGCCTGACAGGAATTGTGTCAGGTGGAAGTGAACTTCCCCATGGGGTCTTCCCACCCAGCTCGATATGCTAGGTATCAGCCGGTGAGTCCACCTACCTTTCGAGGAGTTGTCCCACTCACGCTGCCATCTGGCGACCGAGGTCACCCTGGTGCGCTCGCGGGCTCCCCTATTTCCACGTAGCTCAAAGCACTCCTCATCTTCCCGAATGACCAGCCCGACTGGCATCATGCTCGCTATCACGCAGGATGCATCGTGTGATACCGTGCGGTAGGCAGATATCACTCTGAGGCACATCACGCGGTAGATGCTCTCCAGTTTCTGTAGGTAACTGGTTGCCCTCAGTGCTCTTGACCATGACGGGCCGCCGTACCTGAGGATAGATACGGCAACGCCTGCCAGTAACCTACGTCTACTGGCGCACACCTTTGAGCTGTTGGACATCATTCTCGATAGTGCCGCAACAGCAGTCGACGCTCTCTTGCACGTATAGTCGACATGGCTGCCGAAGGTCAGCTTGTCGTCTATAATGACTCCGAGAGACTTCAGACTTCGCTGTGAAGTGATGGCGACTTCTCCCACATGGATAACTGCATGTTGTGCCGACTTGCGGTTGTTGACGATAACTACCTCTGCCTTATGATGAGCGAGCTCCAGGCCTCTCGCGCTCATCCATTCCTCCACCGTGCTAATCGCGTGTTCTGCGGTTAGTTCTACCTCAGGAATTGACTCCCCGTAGACCTCCAAGGTTACGTCGTCGGCAAAGCCGACGATCTTGACCCCAGGAGGGAACTTCAGTCTCAGAACCCCGTCATACATGAGGTTCCATAGCACCGGGCCTAGGATCGAGCCCTGCGGGACTCCGGCGGTAATCGGAACCCTTTTCTGACCGGCATCGGTCTCATATATCAGTACGCGGTTCTGGAAGCAACTTTCCAGGATCCGGTACAGACCCACCGGTAGGCTAAGCCGGTGTAACGAGAGCGCGATGGCATCCCAGCTTGCGCTGTTGAATGCGTTCTTCACGTCGAGTGTCACTAACGCACAGTATCGAATACCTCGCCTTTTTCGTTGGATCGCTATCTCGGTAGTATTTATCACTGAGTTGAGAGCGTCCACTGTGGACTTACCCTTCCGAAAGCCAAACTGGTTGCTTGACAGACCGTCCGTACCTTCCGCGTACGGGGTGAGCCTGTTGAGGATGATCCTCTCAAGCAGTTTGCCAGTCGTGTCTATCAGACAGATTGGTCTGTACGCCGATGGGTCGCCTGGCGGCTTCCCGGGCTTCGGCAACAGCACCAGTTTCTGCCTTTTCCATCTATCGGGGAAACGGCACTCGTCAAGGCATCTCTGCATAGCTAGCCTGAACATGTTCGGGTTCGCTATGATCGCTGCCTTGAGAGCGTTGTTTGGAACTCCATCCGGCCCTGGAGCTTTGTTCATTGCTAGGGATTTAGCCACTGCGAGTAGTTCTTCATTCGTCACTGGAGCCACCATTTCGACCGTGCCCGCACTGTCTCGTAGTGCAGGTGGCCAGGGGCTTGTGGCTCGAGACGGGAAGAGTACTTCGATAATCGTTGCCAACCGGTCCGGAGACCGTTCTGGGGGTGAAGAGCCCCCTTTGGTCTTGGCCATCACAATCCGGTAGGCGTCACCCCACGGATTCGCGTTGGCACTCTCACACAGGTTGTCGAAACACGCTCTCTTGCTGCTCTTAATAGCCTTGTTAAGGGCCAATTTCGCAGCTCGAAACACTTCACGGCGGTTCTCTCTTGCATCCTCTCTTTGCATCCTACGTCTAGCTCTGAGACAGACTGACCGTAGAGCTGCAATCTCGGCACTCCACCAGTATACCGGGCATCTACCGTTTCTTGGCAGTGTTTTTCTCGGCATAGTGGCATCGCACGCGCGTGATAGAACAGCTACCAGCGCATCCCCGCTTAGACTGTCGGTGTTGGCCTCCAGTCCCAGGGCCGCGGTGAAAGCTTCGCTGTCGAAGTGATTGGACTTCCACCCGCGTACCTGACAGGGATCTCCCGCCCTCGGATGCTGCACACCATAGTTGATCTTAAAGCGGATTGCTGAATGATCGCTATGGGTGTAGCCTTCGTCTACCCTCCATTCCATGCCTGGAGCCAGACTCGGGCTGGCAAAGGTCAAATCAATCCACGCCTCCACTCCGTTTCTACGGAATGTACTAGCGGAGCCATCATTAGCTAGCACAGTATCGAGTTTCGCAAGCGCTTCCTTTAGCGCTTGACCCCTGCTATTTGTACAGCGGCTGCCCCACTCCACTGCCCAAGCGTTAAAGTCTCCCGCTATTACTACCGGTTTCCGGCCCACGAGGTCCAACGAGAGCCTGTCGATCATCTGGTAGAACTGTTCTATTGGCCACCTTGGTGGGGCGTAGCAGCTGCAATAGAACACACCATTGATCTTGGCAATCGCCACACCCTCGACGGAGGGGTGTATTACCTCTTGAACCGGGAACCGTCCCGTTGTACAGATTGCCACCATTCCAGACCCGTCCGACACCCAATTGCTGTTGCCGGCAGGGATGCGGTACGGGTCTGATAAGAGGGCGACATCTGTCCTCGACTCCGAGACCGACTGCCACAGCAGCTGTTGGGCTGCTGCACAATGGTTAAGATTTAGCTGTATGACTCTCACGGCTTCTTCTTATTTAACTCGCCGAAGGGACACGAAGGTCCGCCCATAGCATGTTTATGGGCTTGCTTCTTAGCGGTGCAGATAAGGCACTTATATGCCTTAGTGCACCCCCGCTCTTTATGTCCCTCCTCGCCGCAGCGACGACATAGCTTGCTCCTATCTATGCCTTTGCATTCGTATGCTTTGTGGCCGGATTCAAGGCACCGATAGCACCTATCCACTGAAGGCGGCTGGGGTATACTAATAGGGCATACCGACCAGCCGATCTTCAGCTTCCCTTTCTCGGTTACCTTTTTGGCATCCGCCTTCAGTAGCCTGAGGTAGGCTACTTGGGTGCCAGAGGGTCCGTCTCTCAATCGCACAGAGGCCCGCTCGATTGTGACGTCGCAGTGCTCCTTGACGGCTGCGACGACGTCTTCTGCGGTCGTGAACTCATCCAAGTGCTTGCACAGGAGAGTTGTTTCCGCACCTAGCGACCTGATTTGGGCGCCCTCACCAAGGACCTCTTGGGCCAAGGCCTTGTATACTGCACTTGATTGTGCGCCTCGCTTCAGCACCAGGAGCATCTCTCCCGTGTTGGTGCGTCTTACGCTACGCACATCCTGCCCAAGGGCCGAGAGGCTTTCGGCCGCCTTCATCGATTTAAGGACATCGGCGTATTTGTCCTTGTCGGTTTTTAACCACAAGGCTTCGCCTCTGTCCTTGGCCTTCCTCGCAGGCCGCGGTACCTCCGGTTTCGGTGCCGGCTTTTTCTTGGTGACCAGCGTCCAGGGGTTTGAGCCCCCCTGCCCCGGTCGTGCCGGGTTGCTGGTACCATCGCTCTCCACAGCGAGGTCACTCTCGCCCTCGCTTACCTCACCCAGGCGGCGTTTGACCTTGACGGTTGCACGCCGAGTGGTGTCGGTTTTGGCACCCTCGCCTGGCGACTTCCTAGGGCGCATTCGATGACGTCTTGCGATTGCCCTTTCCTTTTCCCTTCGAGGGGAACTCGGTCGCCGCTCCGATCGACGTGGCTGCTCCGTAGAAGGTAAAGGCCACTGTCTGTGAACCTCTATCGACCTTCTCTCTTTCCTCCCTATTGGAGGCCACTGTCTGGGTTTCTCTGTCGGGCCTCTCCCGACATTCCACCCTCTCAACATAGGCCTGCTGTTCCTGTCTTGCGACACGAACAGTTTTCCGGAGCTCCAGGAGGCTCAACTTCAACTCCTTGGCTATATTCTGCTTTGCGCTAGCGAAGTCGATTATAGAATCGAGTTGCTTCGCTACTTTGCGCATCGCAGCTATTGGCCCCTCCGATGCATTGGTAGGGTTATTACCTACCGCTGCTGGGGGGTCACTGGTGCTTTCGGATGCAGCACTCATCGCTCCACTACTCTCCCCACGGGGGGAACACCTCGCCAAACCACCTCTAGCGAAGGGGTTTGGCACCTCCGACTGTTTGTTATTTTTATTTTTGTTCTCCATGTAAGTACCCACGAGTAGCGCGAGAAATATATGTCCGCCACGCCAGAGCTCCGCATTAGCGTGGTAAGGGACGCTTACTGTGGGGATTGCCCAGGTACCCCACAGGCTCCGTTAACGATCGAGCATCTTTTTCACCCCCTCGATCACTCATCCCTCGGCACGGGTCGCTTCACGCCTTGGAATTGGGGTTATGCCCTACCTTGCTTTACGAGGTGATCTCGGCCCGGATGATCACAACCATCCTCCTTTACCAGGGCTTTGGACCTGTAGCTCTGGTTCTCAATAGTTCCATGTACGTATGTTATGTGTGTATGTATGTATGTGTGTGTATGTGCGTATGTGTGTGTGTATGTGACCAAAAATGTCACTCATTTTTCTCAGAGATGGCTGAACCGATTTTGACAAACTTAGTCTCAAATGAAAGGTGCAACGTTCCCATAGGCTGCTATTGAATTTCTAATGGATCCGACTTCCGGTTCTGGAATTACAGGGTGATGAGTACGAACACGCAGAAAATGTCGATTTTAATAACTTCTGCAATGAATGTATAATGGTGAAATTTTTTCCAAAATATGACCACAACTGCTTCGATTTATAGTATTAGGTCACTAACATCCATTCAAAGTCTATTTGGCCACATTGGCCACCATCATCGGTTCCGGAAGCCCCGGCGGAAGTATCTAAATTCAGAATAACAGTCACATCGGTTTCTCGGAGATGGCTAGACCGATTCGACTAAACTTGGACTCAAATGAAAGGTATTGCGTCCCCGTAAATGGCTATTTAATTTCATCCCGATCCGACTTCCGGTTTCGGAGTTACAGGCTGGGGCGTGCGATCACATAGCAAATTGTGATTCAAACCGATACTCCGATGAAAGCAAAAAAGGTAAAAAATTCGCTAAAATGTCTCTCAAATAACTTAAATTTGCTGTTCTAGGTCACCGACGGCCAACCAAATTTTCGTTGACTACATTGACCACCATAGATGGTTCCGGAAGTGCCCGGGAAAAGCGGCCATCTTTCAAAATTTACGAACTCACATCAGTTTCCCGGAAATGGTTGGGCCGATTTTCACAAACTTAGTCCCAAATGATAGCTATAATATCCCCACAGATGTCTATAAAATTTCGAACGGATCGCTTATATGGGTCCGGAAATATAGAATAAATCGTCCGGTCACATATGAAATTCCCATATAAGCCGGAACTCAATTTTATTTTTCAAAGGGGGACCTCATGAAATTTCAGAAATCGAATTCGTATTTTTGATGCCAAACATCTTTAAAATGCATGAAACGTCGAGATTTTATGTTATCTCGAAAATTTTTTTTTATAAAAATCGACTTTTTGGGACTTTGCCGATTTCGCACCTTTTTGCCTTTCTCAATAGAAAGGTATTGCAATTGCTCTGAAAACCGATTTTTTAACGGAGGCCCGAGTGACATAAACCATTCGATTCAGTTCGTCGAGTTCGGCAAATGTCTCTGTGTGTATGTATGTGTGTATGTATGTATGTGTGTGTATGTGCGTATGTGTGTGTGTATGTGACCAAAAATGTCACTCATTTTTCTCAGAGATGGCTGAACCGATTTTGACAAACTTAGTCTCAAATGAAAGGTGCAACGTTCCCATAGGCTGCTATTGAATTTCTAATGGATCCGACTTCCGGTTCCGGAATTACAGGGTGATGAGTACGAACACGCAGAAAATGTCGAATTTTAATAAATTCTGCAATGAATGTATAAAGGTGAAAATTTTTCCAAAATATGACCACAACTGCTTCGATTTGTAGTATTAGGTCACTAACATCCATTCAAAGTCTATTTGGCCACATCAGCCACCATCATCGGTTCCGGAAGCCCCGGCGGAAGTATCTAAATTCAGAATAACAGTCACATCGGTTTCTCGGAGATGGCTAGACCGATTCGACTAAACTTGGCCTCAAATGAAAGGTATTGCGTCCCCGTAAATGGCTATTTAATTTCATCCCGATCCGACTTCCGGTTCCGGAGTTACAGGTTGTGGCGTGCGATCACATAGCAAATTGTGATTCAAACCGATACTCCGATGAAAGCAAAAAAGGTAAAAAAATTCGCTAAAATGTCTCTCAAACAACTTAAATTTGCTGTTCTAGGTCACCGACGGCCAACCAAATTTTCGTTGACTACATTGACCACCATAGAGGGTTCCGGAAGTGCCCGGGAAAAGCGGCCATCTTTCAAAATTTACGAACTCACATCAGTTTCCCGAAAATGGTTGGGCCGATTTTCACAAACTTAGTCCCAAATGATAGCTATAATATCCCCATAGATGTCAATAAAATTTCGCACGGATCGCTTATATGGGTCCGGAAATATAGACTAAATCGTCCGGTCACATATGAAATTCCCATATAAGCCGGAACTCAATTTTATTTTTTTCAAAGGGGGACCTCATGAAATTTCAGAAATCGAATTCGTATTTTTGATGCCAAACATCTTTAAAATGCATGAAACGTCGAGATTTTATGTTATCTCGAAAAATTTTTTTTATAAAAATCGACTTTTTGGGACTTTGCCGATTTCGCACCTTTTTTCAGTTCAATATTACCATGGCTGTTTTTTCTTTTTCAAAATTTTAGAACTCGAATAATGATTTATTTTCCTGTATATAGTTGTCATGTGATGTATAATAATAAAATGTAATATATGCATTTAAAAGTTTTTAATGAATATAAACAACGCACACATTCTCGTGATTCATGATTGAGAAAGGCACAATTGCACCGCTAGGTGGATTAAAATAGGTTTTCTTAGTCTGGTGTCACTGCCTGTTGGACTTGTGTAAGTTGTTCCATTGGAGATCTCCAAGGGGCTGTAAGGAAGCTGGAGGAAGATCTGACTTCTATCCAGAAGTATCAGTTTTTCACATTAATAGATTATATGTGTGCACTACAAAACAATCCCGTGTATAATGCAACCATTTTTTGAACATTTATATGTACATATACCGACATATACACATACACACACCAAAAAATAATGAAATTTAAACGACATGTAAATCAATACGAATGTAAACATACAAAGCTTGAAACAAAAATTTGATTGACAATTAAGTTGAACTCGATGCACTCAATGGGAGCATCAAAAAGCATATGATTTTACACTTTCGTTCGTGTAATATTACATGTCATTTATTTTACAGCAATATTGGATTAAAAATACATTAAAGTGCATTGGTCGGTGTCAAGTCAGACCGGACTAAGTCGCAAAACATCAAAAAATGAGTTAATGGTAGCACTGGATAAAGAATTCCTTCAGCTACATTCCACTTTTACCAGATTTGAAATATGAAACAATAAACAAGAATCATGGCAAAAAATATTTTCCAACTATAATGTAAAGGATGCTGCGATTCAAAATTTAAACGCATTTTTCTCGAAATCAATGCATTGTCACCCAGTCCGGTCCCACCCAACACCGACCAAATATGTGCACGAAAATAAATTTAAAATGGCAAAATATTTTTTTTTCTGTGCATATATACATACATAGATACACACATGTATACATAAAAAATATACACATACATTCATACACACATACATATACAAATACCTACATGCAGATACGCATTGTAATACATGTATACATCCATACACACATATACACAATTACATACATATACTCGAGTTGAAGGAGGACCCCCATTTAATGCATCTAGCATTATTTTCCATTTTTCGTTTCATCCAACCGAGGTTATCAAACGGTGCGGCTTGAACAATTATGATTTGAAATCCATCCAGTTCTATTTCTTCAAGACACGAGCCAACGTCGTGTCTAACCTTCGACGACTTTCAGATCAACGAAATTTCCAGACCATTCCAAAAGCCACCCTCCGTGGTAAGAAAATATTTCATCAAAAAGGGCACAGTAGGCCCACTGATTCGACAACTGCAACGAAGCTCAGTGAAGTTTTAAATGGAATAAACCCCGATCACTACACGCCTGCTACCCATTTTACATTTCTTACTAAAGAAATGTATAGGATTCGCTCAAACTTTGAAAACTTTTTCCGAGGCCCGGAGGGCCGAGTCTCATATACCAATCGACTCAGCTCGACGAATTGAGAAAATGTCTGTATGTGTGTGTGTATGTGTGTATGTATGTATGTACAAAATGTCATGTAATTATCTCAGCAATGGCTGAACCGATCTTAATGAAACTAGTTTCAAATGAAAGGCCTAACGTTGCCATTTGACACTATTATTTTTGATTTTCGATATGTTGTTTACTTTCTGAGATATGGGCAATTTCGTCAAAACACAGCAGGTTTTTTTGCAAATAACTTTCAAAAAATACAATATTGTCCGCACATAAATAAAAAGCTTGTAAAAATACCTTTCTAACAAGCTATAGATTGTCTAAATCCGTGCACGAGCAGCGGAGATATTAAACATTTTTAGTCCTCGCTTGCCAATTTCCACTAATTAAAAATGAGATTGTTTCATACAGAGTATTGCTTTACTGGTGTTTTAGGGGTAAAACTAAACCGATTTTGAATATCGGGGTATGAAAACACATCTACGTTATTCAAGGAATTCGATGTTGAGAACAGGTTGTGAATTACCCCTATAATAAATTAACTATTTCTCAAAAATCAATATATAAGTTCACTTCAAAGACAAAATAATGTGTTGATAAAGAAACAGTGATTTTTAGTATTTATTCCTTGGATTAGGTATTGCGTTCAATCATGAGGTAAATGTTGGATGGTATATCAATACACAGATCAACAAGTAATTCACCTAGTAGTGAGATAAAAGATTTCTCATATAATTATACTTGTGGCGTCACCGAAAGCAACTGTATGTTTGAAGCCCAAAAATCTAGCGAAAATTTAGCTCTTTTGCAAGATTTAGGTTATACTGGTTGTGGCGCAAAAATTACTGCTTACATTATTTATGACAAGAATGTAAGAAATCAATATATCATAATAATATACCTATAAAAATAATGTCACTGCATTAACCATCATTTGCAATTCTTCACACGTCCCCACCTCTCTCTCTCTCTCTGTCTCTCTCTCTCTGTCTCTCTCTCTTCTATCGAATCTATCTAGCTATTTCTGTATCCATTTCTAAGTTGTGTGATAAGATCTTCTGCCAATCTGAAATATTTATTAATTGTAATTGCGAAGGTTTGAGAAAACAAAACTATTTTTTGTCTGCTGCTACATCAACTCAACTTTAATTCAATTGTATTCAAAGCCTGTATCTACATTATAATTAAGGAAATTCATGGTTATATCAGAAAAATATTTGGCTTAACTGGGTAATATGAAAGTTTGACGATGGAAATTTTCAAAAGAGACATTCCACGTGCGATATTTGAACTATTCGTATCTCTATTGAATTTTGAATGCATTATATGCTCAAAGACTGAAAGCTGAAGCCAGTAGGATTGGAATTGCCATCAACGTTTCGAAGACAAAATACATGAGAGGAAGAGGTTCTAGAGACGACAATGTGAACCTCCCACCCGAGTTCGGATTGACGGTGACGAAACCGAGATGGTCGACGAATTCATGTATTCGGGCTCACTGGTAACCGACGACAATGATAACAGCAGAGAAATTCAGAGAGGGATCTTGGCGGGAAATCGTGCCTACTTTGGACTCCGGAGGACGCTCCGGTCGAACAAAATTCGCCGCCGCACGAAGTTGATTATCTACAAGACGCTAATTAGATCGGTGGTCCTCTACGGCCACGAGACCTGGACTATACTCGTGGAGGACCAACGCGCCCTTGGAGTTTTCGAACGAAAGGTGTTGCGTACCATCTATGGTAGCGTGCAGATGGAAGACGGAACGTTGCGCAGGCGAATGAACCATGAGTTGTATCAGCTGCACATTCGTTGTATTGGTACGAACATTCATGAAAAATAACGGATCAAAGACCAAAAATATCCACAAATTAGATCCAAGAAAAGAAGTCTCCCAAAGTACCCACTCTCGATGGGAGATGCAACTACAAGGTGTCTTCTAACTTATCGTCGTCCATATTTGGATATACTGAGTAGTTTGAACCAATTTTTTTTCACAGTATTGGTCTGTGTAGGGCTTATTTATCCATATTTCCTGCACGAGAATTCCGAACGAAACAATATGAAAGCTATACGGATGAATGGAAAGAGACTGCATTGCAATCAACTGAATGCACGGCTTTTATGCTATCGACATAGCCTAGACATTTCACACTATTTACTTCAATGTAAATAAAAATTTTGAAATATCAACCTGTCTCATTCACGAATCGCATTCTCCCTCTCGTTCTCTGTGCAAGGGGCTTGAAAGCACATGTGACCTTGTCTCATTTTACTATATTCAATTGCGCGTTAAAATACTGGACCAGTAAATTCTATATTGTACATAAATCTTTTTTTCAGGAATATGTGACCAAAAAGTAAACTTCGAATTCGTCAAGTAAAGAAGCATGAAAACAAAAAGAATAAAGCCAAAAAAAGAAAGTCCATTGCATATTTATTAGCCTTTTCTCAGAAGATGAGATTTTCAAAAACATTTCAAAACTTTCTGATGCAATGGTTCTCAAATTCGTACAATCCGTTTTATTCATTTTCTTTATTCAAAAATGTTTTTGGCTTCAAATATATGACCATTTCATTTTAATTAATTATTTCATTACGCATCTTTTTATCGTTTGTTCATCTGCGTTCATTTTACTTATTTTATTCGTTTCATTCTTTGGATTCACTCTGATCAGTTTATTCTTTTTGTGCATTTTACTCATAACTCATTTAACTTATTTTATTCATTGTTTTCATTGTATGCATTCTATTCATTTTTTCCAGTTTAATCATTTTGTTCAGTTTCTTCATTTTAATAATCTGACTACTTTTTCAGTTTCAATCTTTTCTTCCAAATAGTTTATTTGATTCAATTTATTTCTTTATATTAATTTATAACCTTTTACCATTCTTCATTTTTTCATTTTAATCAATGCATTTAATTCTGCTAATTTTCTTCTTTTTATTCATTCTATCACTTCAGCTCATTTTGTTTATTTGATTCGTTTGTTTTATTTATGAATTTCATTTATTTTTCACTTTATTCATTTTGTTCATCCATTTTTTTTATTCATTTGATTCATTTGATTAATTTGATTCATTTGATTCTTGTTATTCATGTGATTCATGTGATTCGTTTGATTCATTTGATTCGTTTGATTCATTTGATTCATTTGATTCATTTAATTCATTTGATTCATTTGATTCATTTGATTCATTTGATTCATTTGATTCATTTGATTCATTTGATTCATATGATTCATTTGATTCATTTGATTCATTTGATTCATTTGATTCATTTGATTCATTTGATTCATTTGATTCATTTGATTCATTTGATTCATTTGAATCATTTGATTCATTTGATTCATTTGATTCATTTGATTCATTTGATTCATTTGATTCATTTGATTCATTTGATTCATTTGATTCATTTGATTCATTTGATTCATTTGATTCATTTGATTCATTTGATTCATTTGATTCATTTGATTCATTGATTTCATTTGATTCATTTGATTCATTTGATTCATTTGATTCATTTGATTCATTTGATTCGTTTGATTCATTTGATTCATTTGATTCATTTGATTCATTTGATTCATTTGATTCATTTGATTCATTTGATTCATTTGATTCATTTGATTCATTTGATTCGTATGATTCATTTGATTCATATGATTCATTTGATTCATTTGATTCATTTGATTCATTTGATTCATTTGATTCATTTGATTCATTTGATTCATTTGATTCAATTAATTCATTTGAATCATTTTATTCATTTGATTCATTTTATTCATATCTTTAATTTTATGCATTTCATGTTCAGTTATTCGTTTTATTTCATTCAGTTTGTTAGTATGAGTCAATTTATTCTATTAATCTTAAAACTATATCTAAATATAATCTTAATTTTTATTTAATAACCTAATCTAATTTGATTCGTGTATATTATAATTTTGATTTACATTAATTTTTCTACTCATTTTATGAATCTAAAAACCTATTATTCCATTTTTTGCTTTACTTTTTTATTTCGTTCGTTTTGTTGATTTCTATAATTTATTCAGTTTATTCGAGATTTTATTCGTGCAAGACTAGAAACTGTTTTCATCCCACCTCTAGTTGGGTGCATACTTCTCGTGAGTTCTGCAAACTAATCCAATAGTGAAATGTGTAAGACATGTCTCATCTCACTGCTAGGTGGATTAAATCGGTTTTTTTTAGAAGAAGACCCACTGTCCACCGGGCTGGAAGAAAAGGCTTTGTAAAACTGATTGTCTCAGGCTCGCTACGCGCACTCTTCAGATGGCAGACCCTGAACAAGAAACCCCGTTCAGCTTCGGCAAAAAATGACAATGGTCAGACTGTGCAATTAACAATGACAGCATGTATGCAATATGCATGTATAGCGAAGTAGAATGCGAAATGAAATGGAACAACATACATTCGCTCAAGGGCTCATCGCACACAACCCAGCGTACATGATGTGCGACCTTGAGCACACCAAAATCACAGCGCATCGAGACAACCATCAATCACCCGACAAACATGAGGGATCTCCCCCGCACAACTGCAAACAAAAGTGATCCACAATGCACTTCCCCAGAGCAAGCGCTGAGGTCTCCCATAGCACCTCCAAAGCGATAAAATAACAACAAACAGCAAAGTAGAACAACAAACAGCAAAGTAGAAGATAGGAAATCCCATAGAAAACGGGGCAAATAAGCGATCTTGGGTAGTATACAGTCGTGATTCGCTGGTTGGACCACAGCCTTGTCCAACTAACGAATTTGATTCGCTAGTTAGACCGACTGACAAATGTCAAAAACTCTCCAAAGGAGATGTTGGCAGTGTAAATGCATCTGTTCTTATCCCTAAATATTGTCAGATTGATTGTCAAAGTAAATTTGGCACGAGATTTTGACGTTCAGATGCTTTTTAGGTGGACAATGGTCCAACTAGCGGAGGTCCAACTAAAAAGCGGTCCAGTTAAAAAGTGTCCAACCAGCGAATCACGACTGTACACCACAACACAATATTATCCCTCGAAAATATGATGAACCACCTGATGAAATGAGATGGTGATGATGTAACAGGTGTGATCTGTGTCCTGCCATGCGTACCTATTAGCAATTAAATCCAGCGTTTTCGAACTAAGCGCTGCAGATTGTGTGATAAACCATTGTCGTCGTGATCTTCTTTTTACTACTGGCCCTGAATTAAAAATTTTGCGCGAGAAAAATACACGCATTTTCTTTCTTCTGGAATCTTAGTTTCCACAGTCCCCACAATCATCACCATTTGTTCGCAGCTATTTTCGATTTTCGTTGGATACTATCATTAGCTTTCGTATTGGCCTCCACATATAAATTTTTTCGGGCTTTTGCAAGCTTCAAAGCCAATAAAATTCCGCTTCTTGCTTGCATCCCATCAATCGGATCCTGGGACACATCATGCCCAGCTTGACATAATGCTACATCTTCCAGTTCAATCCAAGCTGCTTAGATGCACTCATTTTTACTTCCACGCAGAAAACATACAGCATAATCAAAACTGTGGATAATTGAATACAAACAAATACTGTTCAATGTATCAAACGACAAAATAATTGGTTATAATATATATATATATATATATATATATATATATATATATATATATATATATATATATATTTATATATATATATATATATATATATATATATATATATATATATATATATATATATATATATATGTATATATATATATATATATATATATATATATATATATATATATATATATATATATATATATATATATATATATATATATATATATATATATATATATATATATATATATATATATATATATATATATATATATATATATATATATATATATATATATATATATATATATATATATATATATATATATATATGCGGTTTCACATTAAATCTGTTTGTACTTAGACATGCATGGCTTAACCTTTGAGACAAGCGTATATTACTGGTAGGATCAACCAGAATTCGTCAGTCGCAACAACAAAACACCCGGCCCGCTTCAATCTCTTTTTTGTTATTGTACCTCCTCTCGCGCTGCTGCTATGTGCTGCTGCTGTGTGTTCTGTTCCAGGGGGAACAATCCACCCGCACACACCATCGGCATCGCGCATCATCATCGAACCTCATCACAACGTTTTTCAGTAGTAAAAAATCGTTTCTCTTTCGCATGAGACGCTCACACACGCGCAAACGCAAAGGCCATGCCGTTTAGCGCGGGGGGTCAAGCAAAACAATCGTCAAAAGATTCTCCATCTTTGCCTCTGTATCACACCCGGCGGGTTGTGCTGTTGTCATAATACATGCTACTGTCGCTATCTATCGCTTATAACGTGGTAGCCGTATAACATTCAGGTGTTAACATTAATGTGTTAACACTCACCCTCGTGTCGCGTGTCGTAAGAGAACCGGTAATCAGCCCGACCAAGCAAACAGGCAACCCCTGCGCCATGTAAGATCAATCAGCCAATTCTCTAACGTGCCCTCGCTTCGCCTATCCGCACAACAGTGAGCCACGCACTGCAACAGTCACCCCCGATGTGACCAACCACAGCCGCCAACTCTCTTACACGCCCTCGCTTCGCCTATCCGCACAGAGAGCCACTGCTGGCTAAACAAAAATTTGTATCGCATTTTGCATAACTTCTCTATGTCCGGCCAGCCTTCCTCTCATCACCACAAGCTAACTCTCACACGGTTTCGCCTCTTGGCTGCCATACGGACCTATACACACAATGTGTATTTGCATTTTGTATAACTTCTCTATGTCCGGCCAGCCTTCCTCTCATCACCACAAGCCAACTCTCTCACACGGTTTCGCCTCTTGGCTGCCATACGGACCCATACACACAATGTGTATTTTCATTTTGCATAACTTCTCTATGTCCGGCCAGCCTTCCTCTCACCACCACAAGCCAACCCTCTCACACGTTTTCGCCTCTTGGCTGCCATACGGACCCATTCATACATTGCGTGTTTGCAGTTTGCATAACCTCTCTATGTCCAACCAGCATTCCTCTCACCACCACAAGCCAACCCTCTCACACGGTTTCGCCTCTTGGCTGCCATACGGACCCATTCATACATTGCGTGTTTGCATTTTGCATAGCTTCTCTATGTCCGGCCAGCCTTCCTCTCACCACCACAAGCCAACCCTCTCACACGGTTTCGCCTCTTGGCTGCCATACGGACCCATTCATACATTGCGTGTTTGCATTTTGCATAACTTCTCTATGTCCGGCCAGTATTCGTCTCACCACCACAAGCCAACCCTCTCACACGGTTTCGCCTCTTGGCTGCCATACGGACCCATTCATACATTGCGTGTTTGCATTTTGCATAACTTCTCTATGTCCGGCCAGCCTTCCTCTCACCACCACAAGCCAACCCTCTCACACGGTTTCGCCTCTTGGCTGCCATACGGACCCATTCATACATTGCGTGTTTGCATTTTGCATAACTTCTCTATGTCCGGCCAGCCTTCCTCTCACCACCACAAGCCAACTCTCTCACACGTTTTCGGCTCTTGGTTGCCATACGGAGCCATGCATACAATAATGCGTGTTTGCATTTTGCATAACTTCTCTCTGTCCAGCCAGCCAGCCGCTCTCTCACCACAAGCCAACTCTCTCACACGGTTTCGCCTCTTGGCCGCCATACGGACCCATGCATACAATAGTGCGTGTTTGCATTTTGCATAACTTCTCTATGTCCGGCCAGTATTAGTCTCACCACCACAAGCCAACCCTCTCACACGGTTTCGCCTCTTGGCTGCCATACGGACCCATTCATACATTGCGTGTTTGCATTTTGCATAACTTCTCTATGTCCGGCCAGCCTTCCTCTCACCACCACAAGCCAACCCTCTTACACGTTTTCGCCTCTTGGCTGCCATACGGACCCATTCATACATTGCGTGTTAGCATTTTGCATAACTTCTCTATGTCCGGCCAGCATTCGTCTCACCACCACAAGCCAACCCTCTCACACGGTTTCGCCTCTTGGCTGCCATACGGACCCATTCATACATTGCGTGTTTGCATTTTGCATAACTTCTCTATGTCCGGCCAGCCTTCCTCTCACCACCACAAGCCAACCCTCTCACACGGTTTCGCCTCTTGGCTGCCATACGGAACCATTCATACATTGCGTGTTTGCATTTTGCATAACTTCTCTATGTCCGGCCAGCCTTCCTCTCACCACCACAAGCCAACCCTCTCACACGGTTTCGGCTCTTGGCTGCCATACGGAGCCATGCATACAATAATGCGTCTTTGCATTTTGCATAACTTCTCTCTGTCCAGCCAGCCAGCCGCTCTCTCACCACAAGCCAACTCTCTCACACGGTTTCGCCTCTTGGCCGCCATACGGACCCATGCATACAATAGTGCGTGTTTGTATATTGCATACCTTCGATACAGTCTACCCTTGCGCCGCCGGACAGACCGCCTGTATCGTAGTGGACCATATGGCTAGGCTTGCCGCATACCCTCGCATTACGTTCGACTTTTTTCCTTTCCAAAACCTCTACCGCTCGCTCGATTCGAACCCGCCAGTGGGAGTAGTGTTTTCGGGTTGCCTCTGGGCTTGCCTCGGACCTTCGGGATTCCCGCATACACTGTGATAGTCGGAAATGCCTTTTTGCCATACATCTTCACGATTACCACACTCCCTATAGATAGATTTTCATCAACATGAGGATTAATTTACTACTGCCATTTACGCTGCTAATAATCACCACCCATACGGTCGAGTCGATCGGCCGAGGTGTGGTGTATGTCACTGCGGGTACCCACTGCCTCCGACACGGTGAAATCATCTCAGCCGGCATTGATACTACGAGTACGGAGCTGATGTTTTGGTGGTATGCAAAGCCTACTAGTGGTGTGTTTTGCATTTTGCCTAAATCCCACTTATGCCTCATAAGTGTGCATGACCGGCATGTGTTGTACCGCCATACTGCCGGTGCCGGTCACACTCCATGGCATGGACCTGTGTTTTGCATTTTGCCTAACTTCCACTTATGCCTCATAAGTGTGCATGATCGGCATGTGGTGTACCGCCATACTGCCGGTACCGGTCACACACCATGGCATGGACCTGTGTTTTGCTTTTTGCCTAACTTCCACTTATGCCTCATAAGTGTGCATGGTCGGCATGTTGTAGTGAACGTATCTCAGTCGGTATTGATAATACGAGTGCGGGGCTAATATTTTGGTGGTAGGCAAAGCCTACTAGGGTCATTCGAGTGTCAAATAGTGACTTTTTGCTATATCTGGTATCGCATATAACTTCTAAACGGGTCAAAAATGTACGGTAACCTTCTACGGACTGCCAATCTAATGTATAACATTCCGCTAGAACATTTCCAGTCTGGGATAAATACCCAAGTAGGCGAAAATCCAATTCCCGTAAGTGTCCTCTTACATGCAACGTATAAAAGACGAGCACTGTGTATTACCGCTACCACAGCAGCACATCAAGCATAGACGCATACGCTAGGTGCGCCACGCACCTTCCCGTTACCGTCGCTCAGCTTGCAAATGCAAAGCCAGCTGCGTGTTTGTATAGGCACGCACAGCCAGTCCAATGAAGAACCCGACCGGTACAATAAGAGAAGTTTTCAATTCTGCTTTGTGCGGATCTTTCGCTGGTAAAATAAGAGAAGTTTCATATTCTGCTTTGTGCGGATCTTGCTAGCGACGGTCGCTCTCGCAGCCGTCTCGGATGGGATTGATTTTGCATTTTGCTTAATTTTGAACTATGCCTCATATTGCCATTGCTCGCAGTACAGACGTAGTGTATGGTTTCGCCTGTCGGTGTGCCGCGGGTAGCCGATAAGTGCACTTCGCACTATTAACGTATTTCAACCGGCATTGATGATGGCTGTTTGTATACAGGAGAACAAATATATATATATATATATATATATATATATATATATATATATATATATATATATATATATATATATATATATATATATATATATATATATATATATATATATATATATATATATATATATATATATATATATATATATATATATATATATATATATATATATATATATATATATATATATATATATATATATATATATATATATATATATATATATATATATATATATATATATATATATATATATATATATATATATATATATATATATATATATATATATATATATATATATATATATATATATATATATATATATATATATATATATATATATATATATATATATATATATATATATATATATATATATATATATATATATATATATATATATATATATATATATATATATATATATATATATATATATATATATATATATATATATATATATATATATATATATATATATATATATATATATATATATATATATATATATATATATATATATATATATATATATATATATATATATATATATATATATATATATATATATATATATATAAAGGCATTTCCGACTATCACAGTGTATGCGGGTATACCGAAGGTCCGAGGCAAGCCCAGAGGCAACCCGAAAACACTACTCCCACTGGCGGGTTCGAATCGAGCGAGCGGTAGAGGTTTTGGAAAGGAAAAAAGTCGAACGTAGTGCGAGGGTATGCGGCAAGCCTAGCCATATGGTCCACTACGATACAGGCGGTCTGTCCGGCGGCGGCCAAGAGGCGAAACCGTGTGAGAGAGTTGGCTTGTGGTGAGAGAGCGGCTGGCTGGCTGGACAGAGAGAAGTTATGCAAAATGCTAATACGCATTATTGTATGCATGGCTCCGCATGGCATCCAAGAGCCGAAACCGTGTGAGAGGGTTGGCTTGTGGTGGTGAGAGGAAGGCTGGCCGGGCATAGAGAAGTTATGCAAAATGCAAACACGCAATGTATGAATGGGTCCGTATGGCAGCCAAGAGGCGAAACCGTATGAGAGGGTTGGCTTGTGGTGGTGAGACGAATACTGGCCGGACATAGAGAAGTTATGCAAAATGCAAACACGCAATGTATGAATGGGTCCGTATGGCAGCCAAGAGGCGAAACCGTGTGAGAGGGTTGGCTTGTGATGGTGAGAGGAAGGCTGGCCGGACATAGAGAAGTTATGCAAAATGCAAACACGCAATGTATGAATGGGTCCGTATGGCAGCCAAGAGGCGAAACCGTGTGAGAGGGTTGGCTTGTGGTGGTGAGAGGAAGGCTGGTCGGACATAGAGAGGTTATGCAAACTGCAAACACGCAATGTATGAATGGGTCCGTATGGCAGCCAAGAGGCGAAAACGTGTAAGAGGGTTGGCTTGTGGTGGTGAGAGGGAGACTGGCCGGACATAGAGAAGTTATGCAAAATGCAAATACACAATGTGTGTATGGGTCCGTATGGCAGCCAAGAGGCGAAACCGTGTGAGAGAGTTGGCTTGTGGTGATGAGAGGAAGGCTGGCCGGACATAGAGAAGTTATACAAAATGCAAATACACATTGTGTGTATAGGTCCGTATGGCAGCCAAGAGGCGAAACCGTGTGAGAGTTAGCTTGTGGTGATGAGAGGAAGGCTGGCCGGACATAGAGAAGTTATGCAAAATGCGATACAAATTTTTGTTTAGCCAGCAGTGGCTCTCTGTGCGGATAGGCGAAGCGAGGACGTGTAAGAGAGTTGGCGGCTGTGGTTGGTCACATCGGGGGTGACTGTTGCAGTGCGTGGCTCACTGTTGTGCGGATAGGCGAAGCGAGGGCACGTTAGAGAATTGGCTGATTGGTCTTACATGGCGCAGGGGTTGCCTGTTTGCTTGGTCGGGCTGATTACCGGTTCTCTTACGACACGCGACACGAGGGTGAGTGTTAACACATTAATGTTAACACATGAATGTTATAGGCTACCACGTTATAAGCGATAGATAGCGACAGTAGCATGTATTATGACAACAGCACAACCCGCCGGGTGTGATACAGAGGCAAAGATGGAGAATCTTTTGACGATTGTTTTGCTTGACCCCCCGCGCTAAACGGCATGGCCTTTGCGTTTGCGCGTGTGTGAGCGTCTCATGCGAAAGAGAAACGATTTTTTACTACTGAAAAACGTTGTGATGAGGTTCGATGATGATGCGCGATGCCGATGGTGTGTGCGGGTGGATTGTTCCCCCTGGAACAGAACACACAGCAGCAGCACATAGCAGCAGCGCGAGAGGAGGTACAATAACAAAAAAGAGATTGAAGCGGGCCTTGCTTCAACGTGTTTTGTTGTTGTGACTGACGAATTCTGGTTGATCCTACCAGTAATATACGCTTGTCTCAAAGGTTAAGCCATGCATGTCTAAGTACAAACAGATTTAATGTGAAACCGCATAAGGCTCAGTATTACAGCTATAATTTACAAGATCATTTCACTAGTTACTTGGATAACTGTGGAAAATCTAGAGCTAATACATGCAATATGCAGGGACCTCGCGGAACCTGTGCAATTATTAGTCAAACCAATCGTCCTCCGTGACGCTGGAGTTGAAATCTGGATAATTTTGTTGATCGTATGGTCTCGCACCGACGACAGATCTTTCAAATATCTGCCCTATCAACTATTGATGGTAGTATAGAGGACTACCATAGTTGCAACGGGTAACGGGGAATCAGGGTTCGATTCCGGAGAGGGAGCCTGAGAAATGGCTACCACATCCAAGGAAGGCAGCAGGCGCGTAAATGACCCAATCCCGGCACGGGGAGGTAGTGACGAGAAATAACAATATAAGGCGCCACTTGATGCCTTATTATTGGAATGAGTTGAGTATAAATCCTTCAACAAGGATCAAGTGGAGGGCAAGTCTGGTGCCAGCAGCCGCGGTAATACCAGCTCCACTAGCGTATATTATAATTGTTGCGGTTAAAACGTTCGAAGTTTATTCTTGACCAACACGGGTGCTACTCCTAATAATGGTAGTAGGTCACTGGATTGTTAAGACTATAAGACTGGGTGCGGCCGCGCGGGCTATCCTGGTTCGTGTGTGTCGTTGTGGCGTCTGTTGCCTTTTATCGGGTGCTGGAGTTTCCTACAAGCCCTGCTGCTATTACCTTGAACAAATTAGAGTGCTCTAGGCAGGCTATCACTATGGCCGCGAATAATCTTGCATGGAATAATGGAATATGACCTCGGTCTTAATATTCATTGGTTTGTAATCCAGATCAAGAGGTAATGATTAACAGAAGTAGTTGGGGGCAATAGTATTACGGCGCGAGAGGTGAAATTCGTAGACCGTCGTCAGACTAACTAAAGCGAAAGCATTTGCCATGGATGCTTTCATTAATCAAGAACTAAAGTTAGAGAATCGAAGTCGATTAGATACCGCCCTAGTTCTAACCGTAAACTCTGCCAATTAGCAATTGGGAGACGCTACATTATGGTGCTCTCAGTAGCTTCCGGGAAACCAAAATTAGGTTCCGGGGGAAATATGGTTGCAAAGTTGAAACTTAAAGGAATTGACGGAAGGGCACCACCAGGAGTGGAGCCTGCGGCTTAATTTGACTCAACACGAGAAAACTTACCAGGTCCGAACTTATTGAGGTAAGACAGATTAATAACTCTTTCTCAAATATAAGGGTAGTGGTGCATGGCCGTTTTTCGCTCGTGAAGTGATTTGTCTGGTTAATTCTGGTAACGAGCGGGACTCAATCAAATAAACTAGAACAGTGTCAGTAGTCAGATGATGATCCTGTTCGGTTAGCAATCGGTACGGCGGGGCTGTGGGTATGAGTAACCATGCTGTTCAGTTTCCGTCCGGCAGTATCGTCCAACCGGCGAAGTAGTCTGGCCTGATATGTCAAGTTCTGCTTATTTGGACAATTTGTGTGCAACAAAACGAGATTGAGCGATAACAGGTCCGTGATGCCCTTAGATGTTCTGGGCTGCACGCGCGCTACAATGTGAGCAGCAGCGTGTACCCTATTCCGAAAGGAACGGTAAATCACT